>NC_081408.1:45393354-45704465 GCF_030272615.1 Cryptomeria japonica | reverse complement strand
TTGGGATATGGATTTTTATGTTGAAGACATGTGAGATTGAGAGAATCTAGTGATTGTGTGAGTTTAGTCTTGAGGATTTTTACTGGAAGCAGTTCTGACAGTGCAGACTATGTTTTATTATGGTGTGAGCCTTTTAGGGTAGCTAGCCCATCAACAATGAGCATATTGGTAGTGAGCACATTGGCAGTGAGCCACTCTTTGTAAAAATTCACCTTAATCGATGTCAGCTTAATTGGTATTTATTCATTAAGAATTAACATTCTCTATGGTTTTTCCCTTCTCGGGTTTTTTATGTAAATTTTTGTGTTTCTTGTGTCTGATCCATTTCTTGCATGCATTTTTAATTTCTGTTTAATATTTTGAATCTAAGCATTAATGTTAAAAAGGAAAATTTATTGTCAATTGATTCACCCCCCCTCTCAGTTGTCTGAATATTCAATAATTGGTATTAGAGCTGTGATTCCTTGATATAGAGCTTAACTGCTTGAGGTAGATCCTGATCTGATGGCACACAAGCTATCTATTCCTATCTTTGAAGGATCTGATTATAACTTTTGGAGAGTGAAGATGAGAGGTTATTTGTTTTCTCTGGGTTACAATACTTGGAAGGTTGTGGAGACTATGTATGTTCTACTCACAAATGGTCTTAATACTTCGGATGAGATTCAAGCTTATGAAGAAAATGAAAAGGCAAGGTATGCTAGTTTTAGTGCATTATCAAAAATTGAATTAACTAAAGTTATCTCTTTGAATACTGCTCATGAGGTTTAGCAAAATTTGAAAGACATCTATGAAGGGAATGAAAGATTCAAGTTGACAAAGAGGCTAACAACATAAGAGAAGCTACATAAATCTAAGGATGAAAGAAGGGGAAGATATTGTGAGCTATTTTGAGAAGGTTGATATCATTGTGAATGAGATCAGAGAAATTGAAGGCACTTTGAGTGATGAAGATGTGATTGACAAAATTTTGATGATATTACCGACAAGCTATAGTGACAAGATCTCAACAATTGAATAAACTTATGATCTAAATAAATTCACTAGAGAACAACTGTTTGGTACCCCAACTGCATTTGAAGTAAGGAAATTTAGAAAGGTCAATGACAAGTCAAAGACCATATTCAAGGTATCTAAAGACAGTCTGGATGATGAGGAAATCCTAGATGAGGTAGAAGTAAACTTTGTGAGAAAATTGAAGAAAGGTACTAGCAAATACAAAAGTATGTTACCCTTTAAATGTTTTAGATGTGGTAAGATTGGTCATATTGCAACTAGATGTTCGAAAAAGGGAAATGAAGAAAAGTTTAAGGAAAATAAGGGAAAGTTCACTAAGAAGGCATATTATGTTAAGGATGATGTTGGTATCTCAGATGGTGAATCAGACTATGAGGATGGTGATTGCTTGTTTTTGGTAGAAAAGGATGTTCCTAAGTTTTATATCTTTAAGACTATTGCTAACTGGTGCAAGAGCACCTGGGACTTAGGCTCATAGTCCGTTTACAATTTTGGCTTGTACTGACCTTAGCCAAGTCAGGTTTCTAATAAGGACTCTAGGAGGGTCCAAGGTGTGTGTGTAATGTTTGTTTTGAGTCAAGTGTAGGCCTAGTTGAGTTAGTTTTCTTCCTAGGTTTGCACTTTGTGAGTAGGTGGTAGTTTGAGTAGGTAAATGGCCTTCTTGATGGTCAAAAGAGGCATAACTTGGTGTGAATATTAGAGAGGTTTAGAATAGTCTTAGGAATTCTTAAAAAATCATGAGTAATTACTTGTAATAGGTTGCTTAGGTTGAAAAGACAAAATGTGTAAAGTTGTAAAAATTGTCATGACAACTTTTAAAAGTTGTCAAGACAACTTTGGTCCCAAAGAGCTTAGCGGTGGAGTCAGGGTTAGCATATTGACCTAGGATGCCTCCACACATGGGGAATACTATTTAAACCTCCTCTTGCATGGTTTCCAAGGTTGGAAGTTTGATTTTATATGAATGACAATCTGAAACTACTCATTTTCGGACTATTATCACTGTTTTTATTTTATTTTGCATAAAATGTGAACACAAATGGATTGAATCCATTGATCCAGTTTTGGATTGTAGTTCTTTGGTGTGTTCCAGTACTATTTGGTTCATTTCATGCTTTGTAGATAGTGTGTGTTAGTAATTTCATTGTTTTGTTTTCAAACAACCAGTTTTGGCTTGTAAATAGCAAATTCATGTAAAATGGTTGCCCCATAAAATCCCTCCGTGCTACCATCATGACCTATTGGGACATGGAAGGAAACCATATGTATAGTTTAAATATGTAGGGAGGAGTTATGGAAGTGGAGTTCATCATAGTTTCCACCTTATTCTAGGCGAGTCCAGGAGCAACCTGGCTAGAGAAAATAGGGTGTAAATCTCAAGCATACTGCAGGGGTGAATACAAAAACTTAACCAAATAATTTGGGATGATTCATGAGGTCCATATAGAGTTTCAAATGTGAGGATAAGCCTTGAGAAGTCATTTAGATGCCCATTTCACAAAGTTGAACAGTCACTGCCGGTTAAAGGCCTAGAAACCCTTCAAAACCCTCATTTCTGGGTTAGGGCACTGTATGGCAAGTTGGAAGACTAAAAAAAACAAAATATCTTAGGTTTGGGTGAGTTGTTGAAGAAAAATAAACCTTTTTGCAAGGTCTTTTTTACTGATTCCCTCAAAACCCTTGAAAACCGGATTTAGGAGGCCTAATTGGGGCTCATCCTTGTAGCCCTATTTCTAGGCAAATTTAAGAAATCGGTAAGGAAGATAGTGAATGCAAAACCAAAAATGGACCAAATTGAATTCATTCCATGGTAAATTCCACCTCCACACCTCTGCAATGACTCACAACAGTATGGGGATGAAAAGTGAGAAATTGACAAGTTGTTGTCAAGATAGCAAGATTGAGCATATGGGAAATACATTGAAATGGTAGGGTTCTTAGTCAAACACTTGTTGAAAACACCTTGAGATTGATAAGGAGAAAGTCATACCAGAGACTGGGAAGGAATTGGAGGTCTTGGAGCATAGCTAGACCTGGTGAGGTTGGTGGAATTGAGCAACACCAACTAGGTGAAGTGTGAGTAAGCTAGGTAATCCCTATCAAATTGGTATCAGAGTCTATAAGATTTGGGCTAGAAGAGTTAATGTCCTCAATGGAATATATAGGAGACAACAACATGGTGACCAATGTAGAGTTGGCAAAGAAAGTGGATGATCAGGAGGAGGAGAATAGACTCCTGAAGGAAAAATTGGTAGAATTGGAAAGCAAGCTTGGTGTAATTGAAACCAAAGTAGATGAAGTGTTGGTAAAGGTTGAAGGAGTAGAAGAGAAGGGTAAAGAGGTGTTAGAGATGGAAAAAGTACCTAAACCTAATCCTATTTTAGAAAAAGAGCCTTTCCTAAAGGTATCGAAAGCCTTGAGTGGTAAATCACTAGAAGGATTGCCATTGTTTACTGGTAAGATGGAAGCAGAAGTGGTTCTAGAATGGATAGAGGGCATGGAGAACCATTTTGAATGTGAAGGCATAACTGAAGCTCAAAGAGTTAAAGTGGCTAAGTCTAGGATGAGAGGAGCTACTCTCACTTGGTGGAAATTTGTGCAGGATGAGAGGAAGAAAGTGGGTAAAACACCCATCTTTTCTTGGAAAGGGATGTTGGTCAAAATCAAAGAAGTCTATCTCCCTAATGACTATGATGTGTAGATCCATAGGAAAAGACAAAAACTAAGACAAAAAGACCTTGATGTAAGTGGTTATACGAAGGAGTTTCACAAACTTAGTCTTAGGTCTCATGTCGTGGAAGAAGAAAGCCTTAAGGTTGCTAGGTACCTAAATGGACTAAGATGGAACATCCAAGAGGAAATCAGTCTAATAAGCCCAAAGACAGTTCATCAAAGCTATCAACTTACCCTTAAAGTGGAAGAAAAATTGAAAATAAAACATGATTCAAGTAGTAATAGGGGTAGAGGTAGAGGAAAAGAAGATAGAGGTCATAGGGGAGGCTTTGGAGGTAGCAACTCAGAGCAAAGAACACAAGGTGAGTCTAAACTCACTGAGCAACAAGGAGGCATTGGTAAAGGAGGATTCAATAGAGGAAGAGGGTCAAATAATGGTTTTAGAGGAAGGTCTAGTGGAAAAGGTAGAGGTTCCTCATATTTTGCCTCAATGAAGTGTTACCATTGCAACCAACTTGGTCATCCAACATATAGGTGTCCAGAGAAGGGATCATCATCACAGAATAGCAAAAAGAGAGCGAACTATCTTCAAGAAGAGACTTCAAGCAGCAAGACTTTAGAGGTTGCCTTAGAATCAGAGGTAGGTGATAATGATAAGAAGAACTTTGATAAAAGAAACTGTTAGGGAAGAGCCTAGCCAAAGGAAGTCATTATTTAGGATCAAATGCAAGATTATGGACAAAGTTTGCAATGTGATCATTGACTCAGGGTCAATAGACAACATTGTGTCAGAAGAGGCAGTGAGTAAGCTTAAATTACAAAGAATACCTCACAACAACCCATATAGGGTCACTTGGTTGAACAAAGGCAAACATGTCCTAGTCAATGAGCAAGCATGGGTGGATTTCACCATTGGGAGGTATAAGGACAAAGTGTTATGTGATGTCCTACCCATGGAGGCATGCCATCTTCTATTGGGAAGACCATGGAAATTTGATAGACAAGCTATTAATGATGGAGCCAAGAATGCATACTCATTCAAGAAAGATGGAGTCACATTCAAGATCCAATCTATCCTTGAAGGAGGTGAAAAAAGAGTAGCAGGTCCGAATGTACTCTTAGTGAGTGAATTATAGTTCTTGAAGACACTTGAGGAAGGTTAAGGTATAGGGTTTGCATTAGTGATGAAGCATAAAGCGGAAGACAAGAAAGAGTAGCCAGAGTTTACAATAGAGGTTCAAGACCTATTGAAAAAGTTCAAAGGAATAGTGAGTGATGGACAACCAACCACCTTAACTCCTAAAAGAGCCATAAGCCATCAAATAGACTTCATACCCGAAGCATCCTTACCTAACAAGGTGGCTTACAAGATGACTCCCCAACAAAATGTTGAGATTGCCAAACAAATCCAAGAGCTTTTAGATCAAGGCCTAATTAGGAAAAGTATTAGTCCTTGTGTTGTACCTACCATCTTAGCCCCAAAGAAAGGTGGTACTTGGAGATTGTGCACTGACTCTAGGGCCATAAATAGGATCACCATTAGATATAGGTTTCCAATTCCTAGAATAGAAGACCTAATGGATTGTTTAGGGGAAGCCAAATACTTTACCAAGATTGACCTTAAAAGTCGATCCCACCAAATTAGGATTAAGGAGGGAGATGAATGGAAAACAATATTCAAGACAACAGAGGGTCTTTATGAATGGCTTGTAATTCCATTTGGCTTATCTAATGCTCCAAGCACCTTCATGAGGTTAGGAGTGAGGTGATGAAGGACTCCATAGGTAAATTTGTGGTGGTATATTTAGATGATATTCTCATTTTCAGTAAGGATAGGGCATATCATGTTAATCATTTGCAAATTGTGCTACAAAGATTGTATGAAGAGAAGCTAACCATGAACTTGGATAAGTGTGAATTTGTTAAGCAGGAGCTGGTTTACCTTGGGTTTGTGTTGTCACAAGGAAATCTCAAGATGGATCCTAGCAAGGTTGAAGCCATAGTAAATTGTCTTGCTCCTAAGTCAGCAACATAGGTGAGAAGCTTCCATGGTCTAGCTCAGTATTACAAGAAGTTCATTAGGCAATTTAGTGCTATATGTGCACCAATGTTGGATACTATTAGAGGTGGAATGAAGGCAAAGTTTCAATGGAATGAATAAGCAAATAGAGGTTTTGAAACCTTGAAAGAAAAGATAGCCACTCAACCAGGTTGGTGATGCCTAGTTTTGAGAAACTCTTCACAGTGGAATGTGATGCAAGCAATGTTGTAGTAGGTGTTTTCCTAAGTCAAGAAGACCAATAGCTTTCCATAGTGAGAAACTAAGTGATGAAAAGAGGAAATACTCCTCATATGACTTGGAATTATATGCTTTAGTGTAGGCTTTGAGGAAGTGGAGACACTATCTCCTCCCTAAGGAATTTGTAGTCTACACAGATAATCAAGCTTTAAGCTTTCTAAACTCACAAGACAAACTCAGTCACAAACACATGAAGTGGGTAGAGTATATGAAAGCCTACACATTCACAATCAAGCACAAAAAAGGTCAATTAAACTAGGTTGCTGATGCATTGAGCAGAAGACTTGACAGTCCAAGAAATTCAATTAAGAAGCATAGGTGTTGACAATTTTAGAGACCTATACCCAGATGATGAAGATTTCTCAAATGCCTACAAGGTATGCAAATAATATCAAAATCATTTTCATAGTGAGTATTTTTATTTTACCTTGCAAGATGGATTATTGTTTAGAGGAGGACAACTTTGTGTGCCTAGAGGGTCAATGAGAGAAAATCTCATACAAGAGAAGCATAATGACAATCTTAGTGGTCATTTTGGAGTCAACAAGACTCAAGAGTTAGTTCAAAGGTACTACTATTGGCCTAGGATGAATCAAGATGTTAAGAAGTATGTGGAAACCTGTATTGTTTGCCAAAAGGCTAAGGGCACTTCTTCAAATGTTGGTTTATACCAGCCTCTTTCCATACCAAATAGACCTCGGGAGTGCATTAGTATGGATTTTGTAGTAGGTTTACCAAGGACAAAGTAGGGATTTGACAACATTTATGTCATAGTGGATAGGTTTAGTAAGATGGCCCACTTTGTACCTTGCAAGACCACTCATGATGCATGTCATATAGCTCATTTGTTCTTCAAGGAAGTGATAAGGATACATGGTTTACCCATGAGCATTTTTTTAGATAGGGACTCAAAGTTCATGAGTCATTTTTGGAAGACACTTTGGCAAAAGCTTTGCACCAACCTATCTTTTGGATCAGCCTACCATCCACAAATAGATGAGCAAACTGAAGTGGTTAATAGGAGCTTAGGAAACTTATTGAGGTGCCTTACCAAGGAGTATGGTCAGACATGGGATCAAGTGTTATCACAAGCTGAATATGCTTACGATGACATAATAAATAGGACCACCGACAAAAGTACTTTTGAAGTGGTCTATGGTCTTCACCCAAGGGGTAATATTGGAGTTAGGAGATTTAGGAGATGCAACAACAAGGAGTGGATATGTTGAATATTTTTCTTAGTCCATGAAAGAGATACATGAATCAGTCAAGAAAGCATTGATGGATAACACAAGTAAAATCAAGCAAAAGGTTGATGAGAGAAGGAAGGACATACAATTCCAAGTAGGAGATCTTATCATGGTGCACATTAACAAAGAAAGGCTACAACAAAGAGTACCTAATAAGTTGCTGATGAGAAGGTTGGGTCCATGTGCCATCTTAGCCAAGTATGGAGAAAATGCAGGTGGACCTACCTAGTGAAATATGACTCACCGGTTTTCAACATAGCAGACTTAGTTGCTTACAAGTGACCAATTCAAGGTTCAGATTGCAGTCACTCAGAGGTATCAGATAATGTAAATAACCTTCAAGTACCAGAAAAACCAAGTCCAAATGTTGAAAAGGTATTGAGTTCAAGGATCGCTAAGAAGACAAGACACCAAATCTATTGGGAGCACCTAATCAAGTGGCAGGGTATGGATGATGCTGAGGCTACATGGGTGCTTGAGACAGAGTTCAAGAAGTTGGGCATTGATCAGAATCTAATCCCCAAAGAGGTGACTTAGTTTTATTTTGTTTGGAAGAATGGTGCAAGAGCACCTAGGACTTAGGCTCATAGTTCGTTTACAATTTTGGCTTGTACTAACCTTAGCCAAGTCGGGTTTCTAATAAGGACTCGAAGAGGGTCCAAGGTGTGTGTGTAATGTTTGTTTTGAGTCAAGTGTAGGCCTAGTTGAGTTAGTTTTCTTCCTAAGTTTGCACTTTGTGAGTAGGTGGTAGTTTGAGTAGGTAAATGGCCTTCTTGATGGTCAAAAGAGGTATAACTCGGTGTGAACATTAGAGAGGTTTATAATAGTCTTAGGAATGCTTAAAAATTCATGAGTAATGACTTGTAACAGGTTTCTTAGGTTGAAAAGACAAAATGTGTAAAGTTGTAAAAGTTGTCATGGCAACTTTTAAGAGTTGTCAAGACAACTTTGGTCCTAAAGAGCTTAGCGGTGGAGTTAGGGTTAGCATATTGAACTAGGATGCCTCCACACGTGGGGAAGACTATTTAAACCTCCTTTTTCATGGTTACCAATGTTGGAAGTTTGATTTTATATGAATGACAATCTGAAACTACTCATTTTCAGACCGTTATCACTGTTTTTGCCTTATTTTGCATAAAATGTTAACACAAATGGATTAAATCCATTGATCCAGTTTTGGATTGTAGTTTTTTGGTGTGTTCCAGTACTATTTTGTTCATTTCATTCTTTTTAGATAGTGTGTGTTAGTGCTTTCATTGTTTTGTTTTCAAACAACCAATTTTGGCTTGTAAATAGCAAATTCATGTAAAATGGTTGCCCCATAAAATTCCTTTGTGCTACCATCACAGCCTATTGGGACATGAAAGGCAACCCTATGTATAGTTTAAATATGTAGGGAAGATTTCTGGAAGTGGAGTTCATCATAGTTGCCACCTTGTTCTAGGCGAGTCCAAAAGCAACCCAGCTAGAGAAAATAGGGTGTAAATCTCAAGCATACAGCAGGGGTGAATACAAAACCTTAACCAAATCATTTGGGATGATTCATGAGGTCCATACAAAGTTTAAACTACAAGGAGAAGCCTTGAAAAGTCATTTAGATGCCCATTTCACAAAGTTAAACAGTCACTGCTGGTTAAAGGTCTAGAAACCCTTCAAAACCCTCATTGTTGGGTTAGGGCACTGTATGACAAGTTGGAAGACTAAAAACAACAAAATATCTTAAGTTTAGGTGAGTGGTTGAAGAAAAATAAACCTTGTTGCAATGTCTTTTGGACCGATTCCCTCAAAACCCTTGAAAACCGGATTTAGGAGGCCTAATTGGGGCTCATCCTTGTAGCCCTATTTCTAGGCAAATTTAAGAAATTAGTAAGGAGGATAGTGAATGCAAAACCACAAATGGACCAAATTGAATTCATTCCATGGTAAATACCATCTCCACACCTCTGCAATGACTCATAATAGTATGGGGGTGAAAAGTGAGAAATTGACAAGTTGTTGTCAAGATAGCAAGATTGAACATATGGGAAATACATTGAAATGGTAGGGTTCTTAGTCAAACGCTTGTTGCAAACACCTTGAGATTGATAAGGAGAAAGTCCTAGCAGATATTGGGAAGGACTTGGAGGTCTTGGAGCATAGCTAGACCTGGTGAGGTTGGTGGAATTGAGCAACACCAACTAGGTGAAGTGTGAGTAAGCTAGGCAATCCCTATCACTAACACATTTCATCCTAGAAGAGATAAGAATGAATGGTTAATTGATAGTGGATGTTTAGATTATATGACCAATGACAAAACTAAATTCAAAAAACTTGAAAGATATGATGGAGGTTCAGTTAGATTTGGAGATGATTAGAAAACACAAATTGTTGGTATTGGTTCAATTACTTTTGATGGAAAACATAACATTGACAATGTTTATTATGTGAAGGGTTTGCATCATAATCTCTTGAGTGTTGGACATATGTGCCAAAATGGATACAATTCTATTTTTAAGGATAATTGATATGAGATTCAAAAGAATTTTGAAATGATTATTGCAGTTGGAAGGAGAACAAGTGAAAATATGTACCAGTTGGAAAGAGCTACAAAATATTGCTTGATATCACAACTTGATGGCAACTGTCTATGGCACCAGAGGATGTGTCATATCAATTTTGATAACTTGTTACAAATTAGTCCAAGGAGTGTAGTAAGAGATCTGCCCAAATTGACTAAACTGGAGAACAACATCTACAGAGAATGTCAAATAGGAAAGCAAACTAGAAGCACATTCAAAGGAAAGGAGTACTCATCCATCAGATTACTAGATTTGGTTCACATAGATCTTTATGGTCGGACCCAGGCAAGAAGCCTGCAAGGTGAGAGGTATTTCATGTTACTGATTGTAATATTATTCTAGAATGACTTGGGTTGCATTTCTGAGAGAAAAATCTAAAGAATTAGAAAAGTTCAAGATATTCAAGGCAAAAGTTAAAAATGAAGTTGGTAGGAAAATCAAGTGTTTAAGGTCTGATAGAGGAGGTGAATTCATCTCTGATGAGTTCAATGACTTCTATGAAAAGCATGAGATCAAAAGATAGTTATCTGTCCCCCAGACACCTTAGCAGAATGGTGTGGTTGAAAGAATGAACCATACTATACAAGAAGCAAATATAACCATGATAAAAGGAGTAGAGTTACCGGAAATCTATTGGAAAGAACCAATTCATACAACAACATACACACTTAACAAAATTATATATCGGAGGAAGTATGGTAAGACATCTTATGAACTATGGTATGGTAGAACTTCGACAATGAAATATTTCAAAGTTTTTGGAAGAAAGTGCTATATTCAGAGAGATGAGGATAATCTTGGAAAGTTAGACAACAGAGCAAATGAAGGCATATTCTTGGGTTATTCGGCGAAGAGAAAAGCATATCGATGTTTCAACAAAAGATTGAATAAGATTGTTGAAAGTGCAACTATTAAAGTTGATGAGAATACTTCAAGGAGTCAAAGCTAGTAGCAAGATATGACTCAGATGAATCTAGAGAAAAAGAAAGGAAGGAAGAATCCAGGAGTGTAGAAAAGAATGATCAAGATGCTCCAACATCTACATCCAAGACTCTAAGGTATATCAAGAAGAATCATTAAGAAGAACAAATCATCGGAGATAAGAGAAAAGGAGTTATCACAAGGAGAAAAGTAGCACAAGAACAGGTCTTTTTGTGTTTTCTATATGAAACTAAGCCAAATACGGTAGAAGAAGCTTATAGTGATCAGAACTGGATGAAGGCAATGAAAGAGGAACTAGATTAGATTGAGAAAAACCAGAAAATGACAATGTATTTAGTGATTTATGCTAAATGCTCTTCTCAAAAATTCAGTATAATGTAAATGCATACAAGTTTTTCAGGATTTGGATTATGAAGAATGGGCTCTATTTATAGGAAAAATGGAACAATGGATGGTTGAGATTGAGTAATCTCAACAAGGGTCAGGATTGAATGGTTTGAGATCCATGTGGGGGCTTTCAACCCAATCCTAGGATGACAAGTGTCAACATGAGATGGGTTGAGAGGAGAGGGAAGAAGCATTAAATGCTTGACATGACCTAAGATTTAACTTAGGAGTTAAGGTTAAGGTTGGGTTGAGTGAATAAATTCATTATCCAAAGAATAATGCCATGGGAACTAGTCATTAGACCGAAAGACAAGAATGTGATTGGTACTTGATGCATTGCAAAAAGGATATGTTAGGGAGACACACAAACAACAAGAAACAATTCAAATGTGAGTGTTAGTGTCATAAATCACAAATGATAGACTATCCTAAACAGACATATCAAGATAGACATAAAGCACAAAATAAGAAGCTTAACCAAATGAAAGAATACAATGATGCATCCCCAAATGACCTCCAACATGCTTGTAGATTCTCCTTCCTTGTTCATCTCCTCTCCAACTTCCAAATGAGTGTAGCTCTTAGTAGCTTTTTTGCACTGTTTTGGATGTCTTATGGAGATTCAAGATTGAAAATGATTAACTATGCAAATGCAAGTGTAAAACAAAGCTAAATAAGAGGTTATTTAATTAACTAATGTTAATTTTAGCCCAAAATAACATTAATAGATTATATTCCTAAATGCTCTTTAAAATTCACTATAGATTAGATGCATACAAGATTTCTAGATCTGGATTATGAGGAAATGGGTTCTACTTATAGGAAAAATGGAGCAATGGATGGTTGAGATTGAGTAATCTCAACAAGGGTTGGGATTGAAGGGCTTAATATCCATGTGAGGGATTTCAACCCAATCCGAGGATGACAAATGTCATCATGATATGGCTTGAGAGGAGATAGAAGAAACATTAAATTCTTGACATGACCTGAGGGTTACCCTAGGGGGTTGAGTTTAAGTTGGGTTGAATGAATAAAGCCTTTATCCAATGAATAATGCTTTTATCCTATGGATAAACTCTTGTGCAAGAGTTAGTGGGAATAACCATGGTAAAAGCAATGAATGCTTGAGGAGAAACATGGGTTAAATGGGTGTTAAGTTAGAGGTAAAGTCTCTAACCATGTGGGTAAGTTGAGTTAATCATTAATGGTTATGTAAGAGCCATAAGTGGTTTGGAAGACTTTAGGAGTTAACTTGTTGGAGACATAAATCATTTAATGTTTTTCAAAGACTTTGGAGGCTTTGAGAAGTGACTTCAAGTTGCTTAGGAATGTGACAATAATTAGGGGATGGGTTAGGCTAATTTAGGAATGGTTTAGAAGAGTCTAGAAGGGGATTAGAAGAACAAGTGGGTTTGGTGGGTGAAGGAAAACAAGATTTTTATTAAAATAAAATTCATTTATTTCAACAAAATAGTTGCAACTTGCATTTGTAGGAGAATGCAAGTGGGGGGGGGGAGTTTAGGGATTGAAATAAATGTTTTAATTATTTATTTAAAAGAGGAAATGGGTTTTTTAATTAAATAAATATGGCTTATTTATTTAATTGATTTAGAGGTGTGGTTTAAATGAATTAATTTAAATAAATTGGATAATTTATTTAGTTAATAGCAGAAGGGGTTGAGGATGAATTAGTTAAATATCAATTTAATTAACTGGTTATTGATGGTTAAATAATCAAATAAATAGTAAATATTTATTTAATTAAGTGGATAGATTTATGTGACTACATTTGCCCCTCTTTGAGACGGTGCAGTTTATCGCATCGTTTCAAAGAAAGAAGGATAGACGTGAAGAAATATGCCCCATAAATGTTAATTTAATGGGTGGTATGCCCCCTCGAGAAAAAAAATCGGGCGATCTTTGGAAAAAGGATGAAAAGTGGAGGGGAGGTAGAATGGAAGAATTCTAGCAATAATGATAAAAAAATAGAAAAATCGGAGTTAAAACGAAGAAATGAGAGATGGTAGAAGTTCATGGGGACCACGACAGTGAGCGAGGTGAAATTTGGTTAGGGCTGGAGGGTATATATGGGGGGGAAGGGGTAAAAAAACCTCATTTGCATCCATTTCCTTTGCAACACTGAGCTCTGATAGTGACCTTTTGGTGAAGGAGTGAGCAACAGTCATCATGCTAGTACAAATAGCAGACCATCGACTAGAGCGGATCCAACGATTCCAGTGGCCAGAGGACTACGAACCAATAGTATGTAAATTTTAAATTTTAAGTTTTGTGCATTTTTGATGTATTTTTGCAAGCATCAAATTCTAAGCATGATAATAGCGCTAAAACTGCGTTTTAGCGCTTTTGTCACCAAAAATAGCGCCATTGTGTCGCAATGGTGCTATTGTAGTGTTAGCACAATTGAGTTAGTTTTGTAGCGCTATTGTTATGTAATAGCATCTTTGTGTGGTTTTTGTAGTGCAATTTCTTTTGTAGTGCGATTGGGTATAAGTTTTAGCACTATTGTTGGGTTGGTTAGCGCTTTTGTTGTTTTAGCGCTATTGTGTTTGTGTTGTAGCATGATTGTCCAAAAAAATAGATGCCCCAGTGTTTAGGAAATATATCTCCTGATGCCTATGTTTGTGTGGATGGATGGATAAGTGAGTTATTTTGAATCATAGTAGCCCGGTTGAGACTAGATCATTATGATAAATGTCTGTTGTAGTCTAGGTTTGCCATGATCGCTTACCTGTTGAGACCTGAAGATACTTGATCAAAGTATCTGTTGATAGTCTATATTTAAACTTAAGAAAGTTTGAAACAAAACAACTGATGATGATGGTGATGTGTGTATGTGTAGGAGGATATTCTCGTTCTTCAGATGTGGGAGCGACATCTAGTGACATAGCAGCTAAGAGATCAGTTGATCAAGGTCGAGATTGATTTCATTGCAGTGACCGACCTATATGATGTGATGCATATGGTTGTGATTTAGATGGATCATAGACTGTTGACAACATTAGCTGAGCACTGGCATAGCGAGACCTGCACCTTCTATCTGATGATGGGAGAGACGATCGTGACATTGGAGGATGTGTGGTGGATATTGCACATCTCGATCCGAGGGGAGTTTGTGACTTATGTTCGAGCTTGGGGGACAATAGCTGTGCAGTGGATTTTTGTAGAGGATGTGTATATTCATGATGGTTTGATAGCATGGGAGGAGATAGCTGCTTTGTATGAGCCATTACTAGCTATATTATCAGGCATTGTTGGGGGCTTACTTTGCCCCAATCGATGATCGCATGGACTGGCTGTGGATTGGGGCCAGGTTATAGAGCTCATGGTGACTGAGGGGACTCGCTTTGCATGGGGACCATGCATGTTGTCTCATTTATACAGGGAGCTACATGAGGTTGTATACCGAGAGACAAGTTCTCTAGGGGTCAGGATTACCTTGCTACACATATGGGCGTGGGAGCACCTACCTGTGACACAACTGGTCAGCTTGAGGTTTAGGGAAGTAGATCAACCCTACTTGTATATGCATGGAGGTATGATGAGTCAACCCCACTTGGGGAAGTTAGAGTGGTGGCGTCGGGCATTGGATGATTTGGATGAAGTGATATGGAGGCCACATATTGAGTGTGAGCCTTGGGAGGATGATGCAAAGGCCTTGTTGTATGTGTTTATGACATATTTTTTGATTGGTAGGACAATCTACAATGTAGAGAGATAGGTACCAGGTCGAGTGATGAGACAGTTTGGGTGGAGGCATGGGCTGTCGAGGGGATTAGAGGAGTATGCACGGGTAGTGCAGGAGAGGTTTCAGTGGGGGGTAGTGTTACCATATGATTAGGCATTAGCTGAGTTGTGGACCCTACAGGCAAGATCATGGCAGATGAGGCCGAATATTGTAGATGCAGGGGTGACAGAGGAGTACACTCAGTATCATACTGCACATCCTATTCCATACATTTTAGATCCACTGATACCATATTTTGAGGATAACAGGAGACAACGACAAAGGAGGAGAGGAGGCTGAGGAGAAGTTGGAGGTGGTGGAGGTGGAGGAGATGGGGGAGGAGGTGGGGGAGGTGATGGTGGTGGTGGTGATGGTGGAGCAGGAGGAGGTGGTGGGGGTGGGGGTTTTGGGGGTGGAGGTGGAGGAGGATGGTCGGAGAGGAGAGGGAGAGGCGGGCAACCATTATGACTGTCACAGGGGCCATTGATATAGGGGGAGTCAGAGTAGGAGGCCAGGATATGGGAGAGGGAGAGGAGCCTATGGAGATGGGAGAGGAAGCGATAGGGGGAGAAGAGGGAGCTATAGGTGGAGGAGAGGGAGGTATAGGTGGATGAGAGGGTCCTATGGATATGGGAGGGGGAGATCTATGGGAGCACATGATAGGATATCTATAGACTTGACTTATAGCGACCCAGGAAGAGTTGGGGATATGGAGGCAGAGGTTGCAGCTAGAGATGTCCAACTTTTTGCATGGGAGTCAGAGTTGATAGTAGTGAGGCAAGAGCGAGATGATACGGTTGATAGGGTGATCTAGCTATAGGAGAGAGTTTGAATCTTGGAGGGAGCATAGGGACAGGGTCCGTCAGAGGCATTATTAAGTGCACTCCAGTGGCCAGGGGGACAGATTGACTACTGGTGGGGTTTATATGAGCAGGTGGTGCCCTCCAGTCAGTGGGCACTGAGTTATTCACAAATGCGTTGGGCTAGATCAGAGTGGTCTCAGAGGAGGTAGAGTAGTGGGGGTGTCATGGGTCCTCCACAACAAGATAGTGCAGGTGGTAGTAGTGGTGCAACATCTGGCTAGAGTGCCATTTGAGAGAGATTTTATGTACTTGTTACATTTGTTATGTTGGACTGTGACTTGGATGGCTCTTTGGTAGCCGATATATTTTTGACATCATTGTACTCTGATACATGTATATTTTTGTGAGATGAGATGTGATATATGAGGAGATCCCATGGTTTTATGATGATTTATGCATATATGATGACATCTATGTTTGTTTTATGCAGGATGATGATTATGATTGATGCTTAGATTTTATGCTTAGATTCATGCTATGGATGATGTTCCTTTTATGTGTTCATGATGATGATTTTATGATGTATATGTGCATGTTATGGATGATTTGCTGACATGTGTATGCAGGTTACCAGATGGATAATGCAAATATGTGTATACAGGTGATATGTGTATACTTTATGGATGATTTTGTATTTTGCTATGCATATGACACAATGATAATGATGTATGTTAAATGATGAGTTGAGATAAATAATGAATAATGATGATGATCTGATTATATGAGTAAAATATGAATCTAGATGAATGTAGTTATGTATGTTTTGAGATGAATGTGTGATAAATGGATGAACAAATGTTAATGCATGTGGAATGTATGTTTCGAGATGAATGCAACTAATGATTATAATGTAATTTTTAAGGAATAAATGTATGTTGAAATGAGTCCTAACATGTATGTAAGGAATCAACTAAATGATGGTAATGAGAATGTGAATATGAATCTAAACACATGATCACGATTTTTTAAATGCAAGCTAAGAAAAGAAATGTATCTAATGGAAAATGAGTAATTGCACCTTAATGCAATTACAAAGGAAAATAGATGTATCTTAATGAATCTAGATGAAACTTTAAGATGAGATGAAGGAGTATAAGAATACATTGGATGGATAGATGAATGTATTTGACTAATAGATAAATAAATGAACTTAAATGCAACTAAATGAATCTAAATGAATGTACTTTAAACAAACTAAAATGATGATGAATGATATTTAATGCTTTAAGATACAAGTAACTAAACCTAGATGACTAAATGAATGTACGTTAATATCTAACAATGGAAGTAAATGAAATGATTGGAAATTCATCTAATTGAAACTAAATGCCCTTAATGCAACGATGAAATGATGCAATGATGATAATGCAAGTGAATGATAATGAATGCAACTAAATGATATTTAGATGCACTCAAATGAATATCTAAATGGATGTAATGAGCCTATATGCAAGTAAATGATAATGAACTGGATGCATTTAAATGCAACTAAATGCAATGGAATGATAATGCCATGCATTGATGGCATATGAATGAAAGTTGGTGAGAAATCGTGGATGTGGAATGCATATGTGAGATGATGTATCAGAGAACTTCGTCATGATTGTATCTAAGACCAATTCATATTAAATAACCTCATGTACTTTAACTTGTTTACACTTGCATACAAACCAGAAATATGAATAATGAATGATCAAATGGATGGGCGATATGCAACGGAATGCAATATAAACATATGAGATGGAATGATGATCCATAGTGCTTTATTTTCATCATTGAGCATGGTAGTATCAATCTTGGACAAGGCAGTTGGAACCAAGTTTGGAGCATTGTACCTATAAGCAAGTAGCATAGATAAAGCATATGGACCCTCCATTCTGGTTCATGCACAAATGGTCGAGGTATATGTTGTAGTCAGCAAGCCATAGTGATCTATGACTAGTTTTGCATAGGATCACGTAGCTTAGTGAACTTTCCACATAGACACCATTAGTACATGTCCTAGAATTTCATTAGAACAATTCGCAGATAATAAACAAAACAATACTTAGGAACCATCTTGGCTACTCTAATCACTTGTGGATATCCTAGAGTAGCGTAGGAACCTGATATAAATGACTAAATAACTTAACAAACCAACCAAGTACTTGATAGCTTAAACATAATTTTCTTGTCAAAGAAAATATTATCACATCTTTGTTTTGGTAAGGAAGGATACATCCTTGTGAAGATAGTTGTGTGTACCTGTGTTGATTGTGTGGTGGATTTGATATGTGATCATCATTTGAGTAGCGCAAAATGTTTGTTTAGTGTCTATTGTGATGTGTATGTACAACATGGTTTTATGTATTGACATGTTTTTGGATTTTGTGAGTTTTGAATGAAGAACTCAATGAATCACCAGCAATGTAGAATCCACTTCCATCAATAGTTTTTTTTTTTTTAAGAGCAGTGCCCCCAGTTTAGACATTACTATGAAAAGAAGGATGCAGGACGCATGAAGTACTAACCCTGATTGCAGATCAATAACAAGCCATGGTTTGAATGATGGTGAATGGATGAAATGGATGTGATCACAACTAGTTTGAAAGACAATGAAGCCATAGCCTTTACGAGTGGCACTTGTTTGCCAGGTTTTCATCATTGCACTTACCCAAGGTGCCACCAGAGTGATTGTTCACTATTTGGATGCATGATTTTTCTCTTTACTATTTTGATTTTTTTTGTATTTTCTTTAAGACATTTTTCTGAATGTTTTTGGTATTTTTCGATGCTCGCACAACTTAGGTATAAAACTGGTTGAGGTGCATGTTGTTGATAGGATCTGCTAATGGTTCTCCTTCTGAAGTAGCCAACTGATATACCCCATACCTAAATACAACAATGATAACATATGGACACAACCAGTTTGATTCAAACTTTCTCTGATGTTCTATGTTTGGTTGTTTATGAGGATTTTCTCTGAGAATGAGATCACCTAGACCTCAAATGTACAAGGTTTAACCCGATGATTATAGCTTCTGCTCATGCACTATTGATAGGCCTTAAAGTGGTTGTATGCAGCTTGTCGTCTCTCATCAAGTAGTTCCAAGTCTTGAAGATGTGAGACTCGGTATGCTTCATCATCTATCAGATTATGTAAAGAAACCCGTAGAGATGGTATCTCAACCTCAATAGGAAGGATGACTTCTGCGCCATAGACCAGTGAGTAGGGAGTTGTGACTGTAGGGGTTTGAATGCTAGTTCAATACACCCATAGTGCTGGATTTAATTGAACATGCCAATCATGGTTAGCATCATTGAATGTTTTCTTGAGAATTATCAATATGTTTTTGTTTGATGCTTTGACCTGATCATTGCCTTGTGGGTAATAGGGAGTGAAAAAGCGGCATTGGATGTGAAACTGCTCACAGAGCTCATGGACATCCTAATTTTTGAAAGGAAGCCCGTTATCTATGATGATGGACATGGGTACACCATACCGACAGATGATGTAATTAAGGATGAATGAGGCAATTTTCTTGCTGGTGACTTGGGTAAGTGGAACAACTTCAATCTACTTTGTGAAGTATTCAGTGGTGGTAATGATAAATTTATGGTCATTGGATGAAGATGGATGGATTTTACCCACAAGGTCAAGTCCCCATTGACAAAAGGGCCATGGTGTTGTGATTGGTTGCAATTCTTGTGCTGGTGCATGTATCAGGTCTCCGTGAACTTGGTACTTCTTGTATTTTCAGACAAAATAGTAGGAGTCTTTTTCCATGGTGGGCCAATAGTATCATGTGCACATGATCTTCTTTGCTAAGGAAGAACTGCTTGAATGAGTCCCACAAATGCCTTCATGTACCTCTTCCAAGGCCTTTTCTAGCTCATCTTGTTCCAAATATCGAAGAAGAGTACCATCAAGACTTTGTCGGTATAGGGTTTAGGCAATAATAATGTATCGAGCAGTTTGACAGATGAAGGTTTTGCGTTGGTTGGGAGGGGGTGTGTGATCGTGAAGGTAAGTGAAGAACTCACCATACCATGGGGATTTGGAACTAATAAGGCAACATATCATTTCAGTTTTGGGGATATCATAAGTGGGGATCCAAAGCTTTTCTACCAAGAACTCGTAGTGTGTTGAATTTTTTGGAAGAGCTAGGAGAGATGCAATTGTAGCCATTGCATCGGCAACTCGATTCTGATCTCTAGGTACTTGCTCAAATGTGATAGTTGTAAATGATTCTTTGTAACTATCCACCATTTGTTTATATGGCATGAGTTTATCATCCTTTGTTTGATATTCATCAATAACTTGTCCGATAACTAGCTGGGAATCACCATAGACCCGTAGCTCTTTGAGATGACATTGTATAGAAAATTTGAATCCTGTGATCAAGGCCTCATATTTTGCTATATTGTTGGTGTAGGGGAAAGTGAGCCTATATGACTTCGGGATACTATCACGTGTAAAGCGGAAAATCGAACCCTAGTTGCTCTCCCCTCTTCCAACTCCAAGGAGAGAGAAGGGAGGTTACTAGGGTTGACGATTTTCACTTAGGGGAGAATTTACATTCAAAAGAGGGGTTGAAACCCACAAGATCCAATCCCACTCAATGCAAGATTGGATTCTAAATGAGTTTCAAGGGTTAAGACAACAAGGCTACCCTCTTTTGTAAAGAATGTAGATAGAAGGATTAAGCTAGGAATGCATGAAGAGTGAGAAAGATTCGCTTATAAACTGAGATAGGGATATAGGATGAAGTTGCGGACCTGGAATTAGCAGTAAAATGTCGATACGGCGCTGTCCTGCAAATTTGAGAAAAAGTTGACGGGACGATGGCACCGGCGTGCACACGGTCCTCCGAAAAATCCGCGAAACGAAGGGGGATCTGTTCGTCTCTGCACAAGGATTCCAGATCTTCAATTTCAGCCGCGTACCTGCAACCTACACACAGAAAAGCGAGGACGATTGGGGGGTTAGGGATTAGGGGTTTGCCCTTAGGTCAAACCCCAGTTTTGGAATTAACCAAGAAATGAGAAATGCTGTAAATGTAAATGACCGTAATGTAAAACAAGTACTAGTACCTTGTTGTAAGGATGTTTGTACCCTTATATGCGAAGGTATAGATGTTGTTGTATGTTGTATGTTGTATGTAGTATATGATCTCCTCTTCAATGGTTGAATCCTTGTCTTGAATGCAACACTTAGCCTTGAATGGAGACTTAGAATGATCAATTGCTTGAAGGAATGCTTGAATGCTTGAATGCTTGAATGTTTGAATATCGTTTCCACCTTTTTCCATCTATCCAAATGAGAGAGGAAAATGTAGTTTATATACTTGCCAATTAGGGTTAAAAGACTGATTTTCCCGACCTTAGGCCGACGAGGAAATGTTATTTTCCAATTTGCAAACAAAAAGACCCAAAGCCTCATAGGAGACCGGGCCCAAAATAGGGCCAGGGACCAGGGCGCTGGGTGCTCTGGTCCCACCTCCTGGGACAGCAGGGTGCAAGGAGGATCAGGCCAGGGTGCTGGAAAAATGCAGTTTTTGGTGTCGTGGACAAGTTTCAGGGTCTCCATTCAGGTTCAGTGTTGCGTCACCATCGTGAAGACCGAAATGCAGTCAAAATTGCAAGTGTCACAATTTTAGGATGCTACATTTAGCCCCAACTTTAGCGGGAGTATAAGCGTACGCTCATACTTCCGGTAAAGTACAAGGAAACAACATTGAAAGACTCTCACCACGTCAAGGAGGCAAGACACACCAAGCCCCCAGTGGACTAAGGATCTTACGACTTCGATTGACAAAGTAAAAGGGAAGATCATGAGGGAGAACCATGACTGTCAGTAGTAAGGTTCCCTCACTATGAGTCATGCAAGAAAAATACCAAAAAAAATTTCAAGGCAAAGCTAAGTTCGCCAAGAAATTTTCAGGTATCTTGAAGGGATAGACAGGGTGTATGCCCCCTTACGTTAAAGCGATCGCACACGCCTCAACAGGGGTGATTGTTTTAACGTAGTGATACATATAAGAAATGAGAAGGGAAAGGAGCACGTTATCACAAAGATTTAGCCCCCAAGTGTGAGACAAACCCAAGGATAATAGACACAAAACACAAAGCACGAGGTGACTTCGCTTTCCTCGGGGTCAGTATGCTGTATGATAGTTCATGTATATCATATGTATGTATGCATAATTGTTCTTCATTCCCCAATCAAGGAAGGTCACCTAGAAGAAGGGAACACGTGTCTTTTGAGTCAACATGAGAGAGACCAAAAGAGATCTCAATGCTTTGCATCGTCCTCAAGTAGACAACACTAAGGACAACAAATAGAAGAACGAGAATAACACATAGAAGAAACAACAAAAGAGAGGAGGAGAGAGTCTGCTATGCTAATGAAACTAGTCTAGCACGTCATCTACCCCCTGATCTTGCTGATCAATGTTTCGGGAAGGCAGGGAACACGCTAGAGGAGGAACATCCAACACAGCAGATGGAGCTATCACAAGATCCAAACAAGGGCTATGTTCATGTTCCAAGCCACGTTGTTCTTGTCTAGGAGCTAGGATAAGTGCTTTAGAAAATTCGTTAGATAAATGGTTATCAATATCAACAAGTTCATATTCACTATCAGAAGCAAGAGAAGTAACATTTTCATCATGAATAACATCTTCATCTATATCATCATCAAGATTTATAAAAATAGGATCTTTAACTCGCACAGGATCAAGACCATCATGCATCTTATGTTTTGGATATTTTGGAGAAAATGGAATAATGCTTGTTGAAGGTGTTTTTGGGGATTGCAAAGTTTGAGAAGCAGCTGCTTGAGCTCTAAGACGACGCTTTCGTCGGCGTTCACATGCAGAACAATTTCGTCTAGTCTTAGTAGGAAGTGGAGAAGATTGAGGAGGAGGAATGTTCTCATCCTTATCACTTGGGTGTTTAGGTTGTGGTCTCTTAGGCTGGATAATAGGAGAGGAGGAAGGTCTCTTCTCTTTATAAAAGGAAGGAGGAGGAACTACTCCATATAAAGGAGGAATTTTTGGTTTAGGAAGAAGACCAAGTCCGTCATGACGAGGAGGTATAGGTCTACTTTTAGAAAGTTTATTCGGCATAGACATAGTCACATCCATGGGAACGGGTTGGGAATCTTCTTGAGGAAAGACATTAGTTTTATCTTTCAAAGGAAGAACTTCCTTCTCAAGAACGATAGGAATGTCAAGTTTGGGTGTTCTAGGTTCACTTAGAGATAGGATCATATCTGTTTTCCACTTTTGATAAGATTTGAAAAGATGATCACTTCGCGGAGGAAGGGATTGGAATTGTTTAGGCCAAAAATAATCAATAGGAACACTAGAAGTTCTTTCAGCTGGTTTAAAGAGACTATGATTGACAGTAACAACTTCACCATTATGGGGAAATTTCAAACACTTATGAATAGGAGAAGCAATAGCTTTCATGGAAGATAGCCAAGGATAGCCAAGCTTCACATGAAATTGTTCGGATGAAGGAATAATAGCAAAGCTCACATCAAGGGATTTGTTATGAACTTCAATAGGTAATGTAATAGAACCAATTGCAGGAGAAGAAAATGCATCAAATAATTTCACAATCACATCTGTTTTGTCATAGATCACTTGATTCAATTGCAAAGTAAAAAGAAATTCTTCAGTAATAACATTGACCATGCAAGCAGGATCAATAAGCACTCCACGGCAAGGTGTATTCTTGACTTTTGCAACTATGTATAAAGGACCATCAGGTGCCCTGATAGTTTCACTAGAATCAAATGTGATGGAAGGTTCTTTAGGGTTTTCTTGCTGCTCTACAAAGTTAATCACATTCGGAGTCATAGACACAAGACCATCAGATGAAAAAGAGGAATCATTAGTCTCAATCGCATTAGAGGTATGAGAAGGTAATGGATCAGTAAAAATCTGAAGATTTTGGTTAGGAGGAGCTACATATGTGTTGCCTTTATCATTCACTCCAGAAACAGAGATAGTATTATTATCAATCAAATCTTGAATTTTACCCTTTAAAGCAAAACATTTTTCAGTATCATGCCCAGGTTGACGATGAAATTGACAAAAAGATTTGTTATCAAAATAAGGTGAATTAATGTTTGCAGGATCAATTTTCCTTACAGGAGGAAGAATAAGCACATTTTGTTCCAATAACTTATTCATAATACTATGCAATGATTCATTCAAAGGAGTAAACTTTCTTTCTTTCTTGAAAAAATTAGAAATAGGAGGCACACCTGATGCTGCATTCACATTGTTGTTGATGATGTTTTCATTTAATTTGATGGAATCTCTGTTCGGTTTAAACTTCCCAAATGGTTGTTGACTGCTATCACCCTTATCACTCAGAGCCATAGGATGTGATTGTTCCATTTGATTCACAGTCAGTTGATAATTGTGAAGAGTTGCACACAACTGTTGGAAAGAAGTAAACTCAGAAAACAAAAGTTTGTCTCGAATATCTTTTTGTAAATTAGAAATAAAGATTCTTTGAATATCACTATCAGGCACTGGAAAAGAAATTTGAGCATACAAATGCTTATATCTACCAATGAAATCAGTCACTTTTTCTTTAACACCTTGTTTACAATGCATTAAATCAATCAAAGTAACTTTAGGACTTATATTGTTTTGAAATTGTTGAATAAAAGCATTTGCAAGTTGTTCGAAAGAAGTAATAGAATAAGAAGGCAACGAGCAATACCATTGTAGGGCTTTGTCTCTTAATGTTCTAGTGAATAGTTTTGTAAGCAACCTTTGGTCATAAGCAAATCAGTACATATTGTTTGAAAAGTCTTAACATGTGTTAGAGGATCACCTTTACCATTATAAAGCTCCAAATGCGGGATCTCAACATGCTTAGGAGGAATAGCTTGAACAATGTCAAGAGAAAGTGGACTCGCAACATCAAATGTGGGCACACTAAACTTAGATTGATTCATAGAGGCAATTTGTTGCTGTAAAGAAGAGACAGTTTGTGCAAGATTGTTAATGGTCGCTTCAGTCGAAGAATTCATATTAGATGTGTTAGATTGAGATGGAGGTGTTATGTTATTGAAAGAAGGTAAAGAGTAAGGTGGCGGGACACTATGATAGTTAGTCATAGGAGAGGATTGGAAAGGAGGAACGCTACAAGGAGGAATGGAATGGTTGAATGAATTGCCCCCTTGCGTCATGTTCATTTGTGGAGATGTAATAGGAACACTCATTGAAGGAATGAATGAAGAAGTCGGATTGAATGAAGGAAGAGGGTTAATTGAAGAGGAAGGATTTCCCCCATGACTGGTAATCATAGGCGGAATGTCTTGTATAGAAGTAGTCATTATGTTTGATGTAAAAGTAGGTATGCTAGCAATAGAAGTTGTCAAAGGAATAGAATGATTGACTTGAGTGGGAGGTTGTGTATAACCTAAAGTTTCAGCACAACTCTTTATAGGCATCACATTCGAATCCACAATGTGTGCAATACCACGCAAAATATCAATCCCATTCTTATCACTTTGAAGCATATGTTTTAGACCCTCAATTAAAGGAAGAGCTTGACTATCGGGGTATTCTTGAGACATCCATTGTCGAAAATCGTCAAATTGGTTATCCAATTTCGCAAGTTGTTCTACAGAAACCTCATGGAGAGCTTCTTCGTCATTAAGAGGATTAGAGGAATTACCCATGTCCTCGTTAAAAAGGCTATTCAAATTAGGTTCCATCTCCTCGGTAATTAAACCTTGGAAAGACTTAATTCTACGGCTTCGTCTAACGGGAATGGTGTAAGTAGGGCTTATTGTTGTAAAACTCATGCACTAGAGAGGGAGAGAAGATTTTGATTTTTAGAGGTAGCAAATTTTAGTAAAATCAGCCAATCTTCTAGATTTAAGCTGTTAAATGCAATCACGACAATCTCCCAAAATTTCAGAAAAAATGTCAGGGACCGTGGCGCTCGGAGTGCACACGGTCCTCGCAACTTTTTTCAAAATTTGCAGGGATGAAAGTTATGATGATTTTAGAGCTAATCTGAAAAAATTGAGTGATTTTATGATCTGTAGATAGGCCAAATTAAAGTTGCAATCTCAAAATTGAACCCTACCAAGATTGTCAAAAAATGCAAAATTTGAATTTTGAAAAAGAGAGCGAAACTGAAATTTTGAATTTTATGATTTTAGAGGGAATACCAAAAGCAATGCAAGTTTTGAAATTTAAAAGTTGACTCAATTTCACGCAAAATTCAATTTTGCAAGCGGAAATCAAGGTTGTTGTAATTAAGCACTTAATTTCAAAAGTCACAAATTGCAAGAATTTGAATAAAGCACTGAAAATTTGAATGAATGCTAACACACTTTTCAGATTTAGGACAGTAAGAAACACAATTTCGACATGAATTTCAATTTCAATAATTTTTGAATGATTAGAAGCCTTAAACCAAGCAATCACAAGACCAACTTTGACCTTAATTTTGAAAGTGTTAAAATTGATAAAATCAGCCAAAATTCTGGATTTTAGCAGAAAAATACAGTAAGATCTAGCTCCCGAAATTTCGGAAAAAATGTCGGGGACGATGGCGCTCGGAGTGCACACGGTCCTCGCAACTTTTTTCCAAATTTTCAGGGATGAAAGATATTATGATTTTATTGCGGAATCCAAAGTTACAGCTGATTTGGAGATGTTTTGATCAGTGAAATGGTCAGTCAAAGGTTGAATCAAGAGGGTTTCAAAAATTAGGGTTTTGACACTTAACCACTTAATTTTCAGAATTAAAGCACAAATATGAATTGACAATTTGTAATAGAAGGGCAGATCTGAAACAAGCATTAACAATTAAACATTTCGCAAGCTCAATTACTAAAAAGAAAATTTAGGGTTTTTATGCAATCAACCTCTAAAATTTGCAAAAGATCAAACACAGAAATGTAATCAAGGAATCAGATCTAACCATGAATAATCAGAAAGGATGTTCACGTCGGGTTCACCAAAATGTAAAGCAGAAAATCGAACCCTAGTTGCTCTCCCCTCTTCCAACTCCAAGGAGAGAGAAGGGAGGTTACTAGGGTTGACGGTTTTCACTTAGGGGAGACTTTACATTCAAAAGAGGGGTTGAAACCCATAAGATCCAATCCCACTCAATGCAAGATTGGATTCTAAATGAGTTTCAAGGGTTAAGACAGCAAGGCTACCCTCTTTTGTAAAGAATGTAGATAGAAGGATTAAGCTAGGAATGCATGAAGAGTGAGAAAGATTCGCTTATAAACTGAGATAGGGATATAGGATGAAGCTGCGGACCTGGAATTAGCAGTAAAATGTTGATACGGCGCTGTCCTGCAAATTTGAGTAAAAGTTGACAGGACGATGGCGCCCGACGTGCACACGGTCCTCCGAAAAATCCGCGAAATGAAGGGGGATCTGTTCGTCTCTGCACAAGGATTCCAGATCTTCAATTTCAGCCGCGTACCTGCAACCTACACACAGAAAAGCGAGGACGATTGGGGGGTTAGGGATTAGGGGTTTGCCCTTAGGTCAAACCCCAGTTTTGGAATTAACCAAGAAATGAGAAATGCTGTAAATGTAAATGACCGTAATGTAAAACAAGTACTAGTACCTTGTTGTAAGGATGTTTGTACCCTTATATGCGAAGGTATAGATGTTGTTGTATGTTGTATGTTGTATGTAGTATATGATCTCCTCTTCAATGGTTGAATCCTTGTCTTGAATGCAACACTTAGCCTTGAATGGAGACTTAGAATGATCAATTGCTTGAAGGAATGCTTGAATGCTTGAATGCTTGAATGTTTGAATATCGTTTCCACCTTTTTCCATCTATCCAAATGAGAGAGGAAAATGTAGTTTATATACTTGCCAATTAGGGTTAAAAGACTGATTTTCCCGACCTTAGGCCGACGAGGAAATGTTATTTTCCAATTTGCAAACAAAAAGACCCGAAGCCTCATAGGAGACCGAGCCCAAAATAGGGCTAGGGACCAGGGCGCTGGGCACTCTGGTCCCACCTCCTGGGACAACAGGGTGCAAGGAGGATCAGGCCAGGGTGCTGGAAAAATGCAGTTTTTGGTGTCGTGGACAAGTTTCAGGGTCTCCATTCAGGTTCACTGTTGCGTCGCCATCGTGAAGACTGAAATGCAGTCGAAATTGCAAGTATCACAATTTTAGGATGCTACATCACGTTGAGGTGTGATGAATAGAATACCTACCTCCGAGCCATGTCTAGTGTAGGAACCATCAAAATATAACTTCCAAGGTTGAGTAGCTGTAATCATGAAGAGTTCTTCATCTAGAAAGTTGGAAATAAGAGGATGGTCATTTGTGAGGGGTGCATCGGCTAATTGATCCGCAATAACCTGCCCTTTGAAAGCCTTTCGGTCCACATATTCAATGTCAAATTCACTCAGAATCATAACCCATTTGGCCAAGAGGCCTGTCAATGCAGCTTTGCTGAGTGGGTACTTGAGTGGATCGATTTTAGCAATGAGTTGCACCTGGTGTGTCAACAACTAGTGTTGTAATTTGGTGGCTGCCAATATAACTGCTAGGCAAGCTTGCTCAATAGGTGTGTAATTGAGTTTATAGTCTACCAATGTGTAAGAGATATAGTATACAACACATTCTTTGCCTTCTGTATTGTGTTGTGCCAGCAATTATCCTAATGATGTATTTGTAGCTAAAATATATAGCAATAGAGGTCTATTTGGATTTGATGAGATCAACAAGGGTGTATTCATCAGGTAATCTTTAAGCATTTGGAATGCTTGTTGGCACTTTGTATCCCATTGAAAGCAGATATTCTTGTGTAATAGATATGTGAAAGGATGACACTTATCAACCAGTTGTGCAATGAATCTTCGTATTGACTATAGCCTCCTCTTGTAGTGTCCTTAACTGACTGATGTTCTTTGGAGGTGACATGTCCATGATTGCTTTGACTTTCACCAGATCTACTTCAATGCCTTTGCTTGAGACAATGTATCCTAGGAGCTTCTCAGAGGTTACTCCAAAGACACATTTCTTTGGATTTAGATGGACATGATATTGTTTTAATCTGTCAAAGATCTTAGCTAGTATTTCTAGATGACCTTCTCTAGTTAATGATTTTTCTAGTAAATCATTGACATAATCTTCCATTATGGTGTGCATCATATCATGAAAGATGGTAGTCATAGCTCTTTGATAGGTTACCCCTGCATTCTTCAGACCAAATGGCATGATGTTCCAACAATAGGTTCCTCATGGGCATGTGAAAGCAGTTTTATGTTGATCCTCTGGAGCAATCTTGATCTAGTTGTACCCTGAGAAGCCATCCATCAGAGAAAGCATTTCATGACCTACTGTGAGATTGACAATCATGTCGATGTTGGGTAAGGGGAAGTCATCTTTAGGGCATACCTTTTTCAACTCTCTGAAGTCAGTATAGATACAGATGCCCCCATTAGGTTTGCCGATAGGTACAATGTTGGAGATCCAATCAACATAATCGACTGTTCGAATGAAACCAACATCCAAGAGTTTTTTGAGTTTTGCTTTGACAAGCACAACAATCTGTGGGTGCATCTTTCTGAGATTTTGTTTGACCAGTTTAGCATCTTTTGCTACTATTAGATGATGCATGACTAAGTCAGGATCTAAGTCAGGCATGTCTGCATAAGACCATGCAAAGTTGATTTGATGTTGCTAGAAGAATTCTACAAATAAAGGTTGTTCCTCTGGGGTTAATAGAGCTACCAAATGTATTTGATGAGGTGTCTCAGGGGTCCCCACATTGAATTCTTTTGTTTCTTCAATTAGGATCGTTGACCTCTCCTGATTTTTACTAAAGGGGAGGATGTAAAACCTTTCATCCTCAAGTGCCTCATAGAGGTTTTCGCCTTCGGATTCACTCTTTATTTTTACTTTTTTGGGATCAATAAGTGCCACTGCTTGGTTTTCACTGAAAGATCCATGTTTTATTGTGATATATTTTTGCAGCTGAAAGGTTTGGCATCTGCCCTAAAGTATGTTGCGCTATTAAGTTCAATGGCAAACCCAGCTTTGTGATCCCTACTTGGTCTGTTATCCCATATTTCTAAAAAGTCTGATCGCCTCATCATTTTGGAAGTGATCAATACATGGGGGATTTGGCTGGTTCCAGTCGATAAGTTTAGGGTGGATGATAGGCATGACTTCATCGATTAAGTTGAGGTTAGAGGAGGCGTCAGTGAGGGTTAATATAGATGAGTGAAGTTCATCAATGATACTCTCCCTGTCAGATTTTGGCACGAGATTCGATGTAGAGCTTGTGGAAGGTATGTCTTGCTTAGGTTTCCAGAAAGTTTTTATCCATGCTTCCCCATACATGGGTATATCTTTACGAGGTGGTGGGGGTGATGTGTCTTCCTCATCTGATGTGTATAGATGTACAGAGTCAAATTCCCACTCATGTGAGTCGGTCTCTGAGTCACTTTCTAGTATCCAATTACTATACCAAACCGGGATATCTTTTTAGTTGAACACTGCAGTTATGATTGGTTGATGTACTTCTAGAGATGGAATGGTTGGTGTTGTGGGGAGGATTATTGGTATCATTGAATCATGTGAGTCAGTCTTTGAATCACTTTCTAACATCCTATTACTGTACCACTCTGGGGTGTCCTTTGTATTGAAGAGTGTTTTTGTCATGGGTATATGCACCTTTATAGGTGGGATTGTTGGTGTTGCTGGTAGGATTATAGGAGTTGTTGATTCTACAGGTGCTGCTGGCAAGATTATCAGTGTCGTTGAATCATCTACTGGGAGTACCTATTTTGTTGAATCTACTACTGCTATTTCTGATAGAATTATCGGTGCTATGGAGGTTTCCGATGGTACTGATGTTGTTGATGGGGTTATGGGGTTTGTTGATGTTGTGGGTGTTACTGCTACTGCTACTGATGGTTTTATTAGTCTTATTGGTGCAGTGGTTTTGAGTGATGTTGTTGATTTGATTATTAATCTTGTTGGTGCAATTGGTGCTACTGCTGATACTAATGGGATTATCAATTTTGTTGGTGCCGTAAAGATAATCAAAGGGGCCTCCTTGGAGTAACTATTTGATACTTGGGTTTGTTGGGTTTACCCTTGAATCTAAGCTTAGGAAGAGATTCTTTTTGAAACCCTAATCCAGTGTTATCTTTGGTTTTCAATTCAGGCTACAAAGGCTCGTGTCATCCTTGTTTGCAATGTCCCAAAGCACTCTAACCATCATAGCCCATTCTTTGTATAATGGTGAAGCCTTTGCCATATTTATCAGTAGGAAGCTTAGCCTATGGAATCTCTGTGGTGATAGGGTCTTTGTAGATCCATCTTGCTAGGTCCTCATCTCTGGTTTCCTCTTCTTGATTTTTACCTGAGATGAACTACGCCAAAGTGCATACCTGTTTAGCCAATGGTGTTTGAAGCAAATTTTGAGGCTTGCCATGAGTTCTAGGGGAAGTGGGTAATTGCCCAACATAGAAGAGTTGGCTTAGATTATATTCCTCGGGACCTTCCTCTGCCATTTTTATTTTCAACTTCTCTTGCTTTGGGATAGGGGTGTTTGACCTAGAGAGAGAGTCTGGATTAACATATGATGTGGATGAGATAGCTTCTCTATTGTTAGGAACTGTAATCTCTGGCAGATGGTTAATATTGTTGCAATATGCAAATGGGTTTGCATCAACAAGGATTGTGATTTCTACACCATTATGGGGAAACTTGATACACTGATGATAAGTGGATGGAACAACTTGCATGACATGTATCGAAGGTCTTCCTAACAACAAATTATATGGGAGAGGAAGGTCCAAAAATTGATAAATGATGTGGTTCACCACTGGGCCCTCTCAGATCGGTAACACAACAACTCCTTTGGAAGAACGCTCTGCATCATCATAGGCCTTAATGGTTATCTTTTTGTTGGGGTCCACTGATTCGACTGCATATCCCAAGGCTATGACCAACTGCAAGGTACATATATTCAGGCTGACTCCATTGTCAATCAAGACTCGCTTGATTCTATGTTGGTTGATGAATCCTTCAATGTGAAGGGATGTGTTATGTGGTTGTTGGAATGAAGCATTATCACTTTCAGAAAAAGTGAGGCATGGGGATGACCTGAGACTGCCAACCATGGCTTGAAATTGATCTGTGTTAAGGTTGGCGGGGACTAATGCTTCTTGGAGAGCTTGATCCAAGATCATTTTGTGTGATGGGGATAAGCGCAAAAGCTCTAATATGGATATAAGTGCGGGCGTTTTATCTAAATGCTCCACAAGATTATACTGCTTGGGGATGGAGGTTGTTCCTTGTGGAGATGCTTTAATAGTGATCTTGCTATGACATGTAACAACATTGTAGGAAGGGTTTGGATCTTTGATGGTGAGGGTTACAATTTGTTCATCACCGTGATAGAGGTGATTCACATTATAATTATATGCAGCTCGTGTATAATTAGTTGTCTTTGTTTCGCCTTGAGGTGGAAGGACCCCTTTGATCTTGTGATGGAAGAAGATTATTGAACATTAGATGATCATCATTTGATGTTTTTGGGTCATGTCCTTTGATTTCAATTTCTCCTCGGTCAATAAGATCTTGAACAAGATCTTTCAGTCTATAGCAGTTACTCGTTATATGTCCTTTCCCTTGGTGAAATTCATAACGTTCATTATCTCTCCACCATGAAGGTTTGACCTGAGGTTCATAGTTAGATGTATTTGGTAAGGTCACTAGATTCAAAGAGACCAATTATCGCAATACCGTTTTGATGGGTTCCCATAAGGGTGTGTTTGTTCATTTTGGTTTATAGTTTTGTTATCGTTATCTTGGTTCCTATTGCAGTGCATTGTGACCTTGATTTTGTGGAGGAGCAATGGTGTTGCTTTTAGGAGGGGGATTTTGCCCGCAAATCTAACCACTGGTTGTGCAATTTTCATGGTCCTTGCATCTACAACCCCATCATTGACAATGTTCTTGTTTTTATTCTAGAAGTTGGGTTTATCACTGTTAAAATGCAGGCGAGGGCCATCTTTTGGTTCAGTGCATATTTTGATAAGTCCCTTTTTGATAAGGGCCCGTTCATATTTTAACCCTTGGGTGATCATGTCTTCAAAGGACTCTATTCCCTTCATGTCTAGATGGAATTCCATTTCATTGTTCAAGTTAGAAATAAATATTTCCACTAGCTCTCATTCAGGTAGATGAAGAGAACGTTTGCTAGACAGTTGCCTCCACCATTGGAGGAAAGCTGAAAATAGCTCCCCTGGCTTTTGTTTGCTATTGCATAGATCTTCCATGGTGACATATCATTCAATGTTATGGGAATAGTGCGTGATGAATTTTTGGACAAGTTTGTTGAATGTCCTAATGCCGCCTAGTAATTGGGAAAACCATTGCGTGGTTGTTCCCCCCAAACTTTGAGGAAAGAGCCACATAAGATAAGTGTCTTCATAAGCCACTTCTAGGCAAGCTGATTGAAATTGCCGGAAATGATCTCTAGGGTCTCCTTTTCCCCGATACTTTTCAAACTTGGGTGTTTCAAACCCTCACGGAAAAGGTGGAATATGTAAGTTCCTATGAAAGGGATAGGGACAAATATCATTAAGTGAAAATTGGGTAGTCTTCGCACCACTGTGGAGTTGTTGAGCAAGATTCTCAACTTGTTGTCTCAACTTGTCTATTTCGGTAGGAGGAGGTGGAGGATTCCCTTGAAGATTAAGATCATAGTGGTAGTAATCTCTACCTCTTCCACCCTCGTTACGGCTATGGTGTTCTGATGTTTGCCATATTTGTGTGGTATCAAAATCAGAGGGTAGTTTTGCCCCCTCTTGAGCGAGTCTCAAAAAATGAGCATTTGCATTGTTTTTAAGGATTTCATCAAAAAGTCGATTGAACCTGGGGTTGTGTTGTGCTATTTCGATAGCTTCAGGAGTTGGAGTACTAGGATCTTCATCATTTGTACCTCCTCCAATGGCTTCTTGGAAATCGTTGAGGTTTTTATCCTCCTCTTCTTCGATCTCTAGTTGTTTACTTTTTGATCTGGTGTGAGCCATTTTATTTGAAAGTTTTGAGGTTGGTGAAAGTGATTATGAGTTGGTGATGGAATGAGAGATAAGTGTTTTGTGAAGTGTTTAGAAGATGGATCTTTAACACTGAAGGTTGGATGTTACCAAAGTTCTTTGTGAATTGCTCTTTGTGTTGTCAACAATGTTGATGTGATAAGGTATAGAAAGGTTTGAGATTTGTTACAAACCAAGCTACCTAGTAATGAGAGGATGCACTCATAGACTAGTTTTAACCTACGTAGAAATGCCTCTTACGATGATTTATCCTAGATGTAGAGTCACTCTAAAAGTGACGTGTTGTTTTGATTTAAGCAATATCTAAAAAGAACTTAGGACAAGACCTTTTTATGTTTTTGAGAGTTGAATGGATTGATGATGTATGAATGTGAGAGTGGATAGAATATGGACCTCAATAAAAACTTTGTGTTATGAAGGGGACAAATTCTTCCTCTTGTTTCTTAGGGGTTGGTGGTTCTTCTTGAGCTATGTTATAGGTAATGCAGATGTTTGGAAAGAAAGTAGGGTTGATTTTGCCTCCTTTGTTTTTGTGATAACTCAAAGCTCTATACTACGTAAAAGCTCTATTTTTCAAAGGCTCTTTATCGAACTCATTGGATTTTCCTTGAAGATATATACACAGATGACGACAGAAGGTTCTGTGTGAGATAAAAATTTATCTATTGAGATAGAAAAATTTCCTTCTTTTGATAAAAGCCTTTGAACTCAGTGGTCTTTTCTTCAAGTTGATATGTTGATGAAGATTCCTCTTTCTCAAGATTTGAATGATGGTCATATATTTGGTATCTTGTTGCACTTTGTTTTTGTTTTGTTGGTCAATTTTTTGATGTAAAATTATGCTGGATGAATACTTGGTTTTGAATTTCTTTGACAAGAAAACAAAGCAAGCACACAAACACAATAATTTTGCCTCAAAAGGTACAAATAGGTGTGGATCTAAATCAACCCAATCTTTGAACTTCTTGACCCTTTTTCAAATGTTTTTGTATGTTTTTCCAAAAGCCTAAAGTTAGCTCAGTTTATCATTGGTCTGACACAAAATGAAGACACTTCAAACACACTTTTATCCCTAAGGTCAAATGGCCAGTTGCGATAATTTCAACCCACATCTTGATATTTATTCAACTTTGGTACTACATACCTTATGAATCCTATCGTAGCAGGTAAGGATGTGATATACTAAGTCTTGTGCGAGCATAACAAATAGATTATCCCTATGATGGGAGAGTCACCACTTTTATCAAGCTACAAGTAGCCTTTCAAAAAGCCCTGTTTCTACTCAAGGAAATATGTATGGTGAGTATCTTGGGAGCAAAACCATCTATGCTCTTGCACTGAACTTATAAAAAATATCCTCAATTAATAGAATGGGTGGGTTTCTATATAAAAATGTGTCTAGTAATGTTTCATGTTTTTGGACATAAGTTCATTCTGTAGTGACTCACTTAAGAGCCTTGTAACTTGTGGTGGGGCCCATATGTCCTTTCGGCAAGTTACATTGTAGGAACAACTATACCCAAGGCTACAACTTTTGCTCTCACCTTATTTCTATAGTGGCTCGAAGGATTTATCACGCAAGGTCATTCCCAAGAGTGATGTGTCTCTTGGTAGGCCTCTCTTAAAAACATAAAATTTTGAGTGTTACTAACACTTTTCTCTTGCACCTAGGACCACGAAAGCCAAGGGAGAGGATATTGTGTGTTAGAAGTAGGACCACTCGACAAACTTTGCACAAACATGCCAATCACTAAAAACACTTATTCTTTTTAACCAATTTATAGCAATGTGATCTAAAAGCTATTTGGAGATGTTGCTCCAACAAACATGGTGTTCTTTTTAACTTTCAAGGCAAAATGTTGTTTAAGCTATGAAAATGAAATCCTAGTCAACTAAATTTAAAGCACGTTTTAAAGGAAATCAATTTTGGAACTTGAAGGGACAAACGGTTTGTTCTTTTTAAACTTGCCCAAATGAAGTGTTGATTGTAAATTTTAGCCTTTGGGAAGAAAATGAAAGTTTGTTTGTCTTGTTTTAAGCTCAAATGAAAATTCTCTTAACTTGCAATAAAACAAATTTGTTTGGTGTGAGTTTTGTAGTTCTTTTTACTTTGCCAAGTGAGGTTCTTTTTAGAGCTTCAAACTGAAAAGTGTAATTAATTTTTTTTAAAAACCCAAATTGAAGTGAAGTTGATTTTTAACCAATAAGAGAAAGTGGATTCATTTTATCCTAACTTTAACAAAGTTATTGAAACAAAAGGAATCAAAGCTTTCTAATCTAAGTCCTTCAAATCTTTCAAAAGAAGTTAGTGGAATCCTATATACACAAACAAATAGTCAATGAAAAATGAAAATTTTGTGGGCTTTCACTAGCTTAGAGTTTTTGATTTTTCGGTTACAATAAAAGAAATTACAACTCTCTGTTACAATAGCACTACTTTGTGTAAACACAAACGTGCTATTTAACACGAAAGTGCTAAATTACTGACAGATGCGCTAAAATAACCACAAATGCGCTACACTAAGAAAAAAGGCGCTAAAAGACTCTGTCGAATAGAATAAAATTCTGTCAAACAAAGAGCATGAATGCGCTAAACTAAACACAATAGCGCAATTTAAATGCAAAAGCACTAAAATATAGAAAATAACACTATTTTCAAGATAATAGAGCTATTCTGGTGAACGATAGCACTAAATCACCAACTTTTGAAGGCACTAAAGCATGTTCAAAAGCGCTAAAGTGCAACCTGTGTGTCAATTTAAACAAGAAAAGTTAGTAGTTTGTCAATTTCAAATCAGAAGGTTGTGTGTTGATTCACGTCGGGTTCACCAAATGATGCACTGCAAAAAGTATATGTTAAGGAGACACAAAAACAACAAGAAACAATTCAAATGTGAGTGTTAGTATCAAAAATCATAAATGAAAGACTATCCTAAACAGACATATCAAGAACCAAGCACAAAATAAGAAGCTTAACCAAATGAAAGAATGCAATGATGCATCCCCAAATGACATCCAACATGCTTGTAGCTTCTCCTCCCTTGTTCCTCTCCTCTCCAAGTTCCAAATGAGTGTAGCTCTCAGTAGATTTTTGCACTATTCTGGATGTCTTATGGAGATTCAAGATTGAAAATGATTAGCTATGCAAATGCAAGTGTAAAACAAAGCTAAATGAGAGGTTATTTAATTAACTAATGTTAATTTTAGCCCAAAATAACATTAATAGATTATATTCCTAAATGCTCTTTAAAATTAACTATAGATTAGATACATACAAGATTTTTGGATCTGGATTATGAGGAAATGGGCTTTACTGATAGGAAAAATGGAGCAATGGATGGTTGAGATTGAGTAATCTCAACAAGGGTTAGGATTGAAGGGCTTAAGATCCTTGTGAGGGCTTTCAACCCAATCCTAGGATGACAAATGTCATCATGAGATGGCTTGAGAGGAGATAGAAGAAGCATTAAATGATTGACATGACTTGAGGGTTACCCTAGGGGGTTGAGTTAAGTTGGGTTGAATGAGTAAAGCCTTTATCCAATGAATAATGCTTTTATCGAATGGATAAACTCTTGTGCAAGAGTTAGTGGGAATAACCATGGTCAAAGCAATGAATGCTTGAGGAGACACGTGGGTTAAATGGGGGTTAAGCTAGAGGTAAAGTCTCTAACCATGTGGGTGAGTTGAGTTAACCATTAATGGTTATATGTAAGAGTCATAAGTAGTTTGTAAGACTTTAGGAGTTAACTTGTTGGAGACATAAAGCATTTAATGCTTTTCAAAGACTTTGGAGGCTTTGAGAAGTGACTTCAAGTTGCTTAGGAATGTGACAATAATTAGGGGATGGGTTAGGGTAATTTAGGAATGGTTTAGAAGAGTCTAGAAGGAGATTAGAAGAACAAGCGGGTTTGGTGAGTGAGGGAAAATAGGATTTTTATTAAAATAAAATTCATTTATTTCAACAAAATAGTTGCAACTTGCATTTGTAGGAGAATGCAAGTGGGGGGAGTTTAGGGATTTAAATAAATGTTTTAATTATTTATTTAAAAGAGGAAAGGGGTTTTTAAATTAAATAAATATGACTTATTTATTTAATTGATTAGAGGTGTGGTTTAAATGAATTAATTTAAATAAATTGGATAATTTATTTAGTTAATAACAGAAGGGGTTGAGGATGAATTAATTAAATATCAATTTAATTAACTTGTTATTGATGGTTAAATAATTAAATAAATAGTAAATATTCATTTAATTAAGTGGACAAATTCATGTGACAACAGTACTAAATGGGTATTACAGAACAAGCTGGATGAAGATGGAAAGGTTGTAAGGAATAAAGCAAGTTTGGTTTGCAAAGGATACACTTAGATTGATGAAATTGACTTTGATGAGACTTATGACCCGGTTGCTCGAATGAAGGCAATCTGGATGTTCTTAGCGATTGCAGCATTCAAGGATTTCAAAGTTTATCATATGGATGTGAAATCAACATTTCTGAATGGAGAATTGGAAGAAGAGATTTACATTGAACAACTGGAAGGATTCAAGTTGAAGGATGATCCAAAAATTACTTACATATTGAAAAGGGCTTTGTATGGACTGAAACAAGCTCCTAGAGCTTGGTAGGGAAGGTTAGAGAAGTATCTAACTTATCAAAGATTTTAGAAGGGTTCAATGGAAAACAACCTATACTTCAAGACAGATTTAGGTAAAATTCTAATTTTGGTAGTATATGTTGACGATATAATCTTTGGAGGAAATGAAGACATGTGAATAAAATTTGTTGTTGAGATGCATAAAGAATTTGAAATGTCCACGATTGGTGAGTTGAATTTTTTCCTTGGATTGAAAGTTAATCAAAATGATAATGGAATTTTCATTTCTAAGTCTAAGTATGTCAAAGAACTGTTGAAGAAGTTTGGGTTGGAGAATTCCAAATCGGTATGTTCACTTATGACTACCAAAGGAAAGTTAACAAAAGATGATAAATCACCAAAGATAGATGCAAGTCTATACAGGTCAATGATTGGAGGACTTTTATATCTGACTGCTGCCATACTAGATATCATGTATGCAGTATGTTTGGCAACAAGGTTTCAACAAGAACCAAAAGAATCACATGTTGTGGTAGTAAAGATGATTTTTAGATATCTCAAAGGTACAAAAGAATTTGGTTTGTGGTATCCGAGGAACTCAGATTTTAAACTCACAGCTTACACATATGCAAATTGGGCCATAAGTGTTAATGACAGAAAATGCACAAGTAGAGGATCATTCTTCCTTGGCTTCCGGTTAGTTGCTTGGTAAAGCAAGGAGCAAGATTATATGTCCTTATCTAAAATGGAGGCAGAGTACATTGCAACATCTTCATGTTGTATTAAGATTTATGGATGAAGTAGACTTTGAAGGACATTGGTGTAAAGTTTTATGACCCCATTCCAATCATGTGTGACAATACTAGTGCAATAAATATTTCAAAGAATCTGGTACAACATTTTAGAACAAAGCATATATCTATCAGGTATCACTTTTTGAGGGGAAAAGTTCTAGATAATGAGGTCAGACTTGAGTATGTGCCCACAAAAGAGAAAATTGCAAAAATTTTCACTAAGGCATTGTGCAAAGATACTTTTGAGTATCATTGGCAAAAATTAGGGGTATTACCCCCTACCAGTTTCAACTAATGTGCATTTCAAGTGTGCATTGGTCCAGTGAGCAGCATGTATATTCTTTTCTGGACTAATGTTGGTGTGCTTCTGTAAAGACCTAAATTAATCTATAAGACATAATCTACTCTTTATTCATAAATAAACTCATAGGTCAATTAAGAAGTCTATTTCATTCATAATATAAGGAAATATCAATAAGCTAATAAAATAATCATAGATATACAATTTTCATGTAAAATGAAAAATACAAATTTCTCAATATATAAATCCTTGTTCCCTACTTAGGCTTTCATATTGTCTTAAGTAATATACAAATAGAAAGAAGGTGAGATACATCTGTAGATCTCCATTCTGAGTCTCTTCCTTTCAGTCCTTGAATGAAGATGAGAACAAGATTCAGGCGCCTTTCCCACCCAACCTTGAAGCTTACGCTTCCCCAGAATTCTTGGTCAATCAAGAATACCTGACCCTGCACGAATTGTTTTAACCAAAGAATTCAAAAGACAAGAGGGAATCTAGTGCGTGCCTAGATGATACAAGCATTTTCATTTTTATAATTCTTTTAAGAATCAAGCATTCATTATCAATCAAGGATATGGTAGAGAGCATAAAATAAAGAATTCCATCAATTTCAATGGATAATTCAAATAATTACTCGGTCGAGTATAATGCCATGCATAGCAAAATAAATAGTTGGAAAAAACAACTATTCTCTCTAAGATTCTATATTCGGCACCTGTCCCGGAAGGTAACTTTCTATACATAAGCCTATCCATAGCTTGGTTCCCACAAACAAGAATACATTTTAAGAATACAATCTTTTGACTAATTGAAATAACATCTTCCCTATTACTTTCATAAAATAATCACTATTTCATCTCTTTCACCTAATTGAATACAATATTTAAAAAATTTGGACAGCAATATAATTTCAAAAGCAATATAATTTCATCAACAATTTTGGAATAGATACAATGTAAAAGAAGGTGTAACACAAGTATGATTTTCTTTCATATAAGGAATAAAGTATGCAAACACATTCTTTAATTGAAAATCTAACCTAATTATTTTGACAATAATCACTATTTAAGCAAAAATTAACTATCTTAACTATTTCAACATATATTTCTCCTAATGATTTCCCTCTTCATCTTTTCAAAGAATAATAACACATATTCAATAAAACAAATAACATATGGAAAATTATAAAAGAAATCGTATACTATATATAAAGCTTTTAATTTCTAACTTCCTTATTTCAAATATAACCAAAATAAAAGAATATTCCAACCTCTTTACATTGAAATTGGTTTGAAAGATCTCTGACGTGCTTCCTCTAAATGGATCTACGCCTTCCTTGATTTCTTGAAAAACTATCACCGATCTCTTATCCTTCTAACTCTATTCTTAAACAACTCTCTCTTCTCTCTCTTTCTCTTTGCAATACTATCTGGATATCTTCTCTACAAATTTTCTATCTCTTTATCCTCTCTCGTGTGTCTTTCGTGTGTCTCCTTGTGTGCGTATTCATCTCTCTATCCTATATCTATATTTACTCTAAATTCCCCTATGATGTCTCCCAAATTAGAGGCTCGGTTAGGGTTATTAATTTGAAGTCTTCTTCTACATTACGATGAGTCTTCCACTTAACAGTCTCAAGTCTTTATTATGCTATCAGTTTATCCTTATCTCCAGTCTACATGTCTTGGAGAGATGGCAGTTGTAGTTACATCATCTGCAGTTTGGAGTAGATAAGTCGACCATGCATCAACTTCCTATTGTTGGCATCTCTAATTCCATGGCACCACATGCCTGCTAATCCTTCTCTCTGCGGTTATATGCCAAAGATGGTTGATTATATTCCAAAGCTAACTGAGGAACTAGCAGTCGATTTCAATCTTCGTGGGATGAGGGAGTTATCTATTGATGATTCTACAGTCACTGTTAGAGGAGTGTCTTCTATCACGTGGAAGATTCCTTGCTTGGTGGAGGGGTTGGCAAAGTTAAATACAACTACAAACACTTAAGTGTTTTTCATGAGCAAGATTATCGCTCTCGCTGCCAAGTCTACTGCCATGATTATCCACGTCGATGGATATGCAAACTCTAAGTCTGTGTTTAGTTGCTAGCCTATGTGCCTAGTCGGCACCTTCATCGACTTCCTAACTTACATGCGACATAGTCACTGTCTTATGTTTAATTCAAATCCGTTACCTTGCATATTATATGTATAAATATAATGACTATATTATATATATTATTCATTATTATATTAAAGAAAGTCTAACTTAAAACGGTTTTTGAAATCAAGTATATAATCATAATTTTGTATATGTATATTCATAAATACATTATTATGAATAGTCATGTTTGTATGAAAAGTTATTAATCGCATAAGCATAATTTAAATATTCACCTCTAAATATATATATATGTACGTATGTCCGATGGAATCGTAGTTATCTAACTACCATGCATATAAAACTTGTATCAATATAAACAAAACAATCATTAATAAAATTACATTTTCTTATACAAAAGACAATAAATCATTCTATATAAGGTACGTTAAGTCGTTAAATCCCTAACTCTTTTCCAAATTATTTAACTTATAAATAATCATATTAAGAGTAATCAATATAATTACACATAAACTGTAATTACCTACATATATATATGTATATGATCAAGTCCTAGTTATTGGAACTAATATACATATAAAATACATATAGTTATATTATAATTTTGAAAACCAAACATTAAATATAGTTTCCATAAATTACATACTTCTACACAAAGGACGTTAAATCATAGAGTCACTATTTATGTTCAAATTATTAACAAATTTTCACTCTTCATAGAAAAATAAAACATAACATTTGCCATTACTCACAAAATTTCATTCATGACTCAAAATCATTCATCAATGCAGACATAAATGTATATATATATATATAACTTCACTATTGTGGTGTGTGAGATTCCCCTAGTCTACCGAAGTCATTAGTTAAAAACAACTCTACCTGAGTCATGTTCTCGCCTTCAACTTCGTTCACCTGTTCCTGCATCACTTGCACTCGATAATTCATCAGCATTGACAATCCCCAATTAAAATAATACTAGTTATCGAATTACATATCAATTGCATGAATAAAATGCACACAACATTTCCTTACAACTGAATTACCTTAAAAATGAATGCTCAAATCTATTTCAATTTCAATGCATACATAAAAACCTGCATTACATCTCTTAAATACACATTATCAAGAATATGGTTTGTGATAGCTTCCTCTTAAGAGGAGCAAGAGTGAGTTTTTCAGGGGGAGTTTTGTCCACCTTTGTCATTGTTGTCAAAGGGGGGGAGAGTGATAGTTGAGAGAGAAGGTTGTGCAATGAATATATTTTTCTTTTTGTGATATTGTTGTTGTTGATGGATGTTGCCATCAATGACAAATGGGGAGATTGTTAGCATTGCATTATGTGTTGTCATTGATGTCAAATCCTTTGGTCTGAATTAAATCTGGATGTGGTATGGTGAGTAGGAGTATTTGATCTAGGTATTGTAAAGACGCAAAATGTTCTAAATTCAATAATAAAATGAAATACTCTTTATTCTTAAATAAACTTATAATTTCCTTGGTAAGTCTATTTATTACAGTTATTCCATCTTTAACTCTAAATGATCATTCCAATGATATCACAATAAGCACAAGATTTGTATAAAGAGGTAAAGATACTATATTCAATAAGAGAATGTGAGTAGTATCTCAATCATATCTAAATACAATACCGAGGCTTTTCAAATGCCTTAAGCTCAAATAACAAGAAAAATATAAAGTAAAGGATGAGATGCCTCCATTGATCTGCAATCCAAAGTTATCTTCAATGCAATATTTAGAATGAAGATAAGAACAAGATTCAGGTGCTTTTTCCACCCAACCTTGAAGCTTACACTTCCCCGAAATTCTTGGTCAATAAAGAATACCCAACCCTGCACGAATTGCTTAGCAAAAAGAATTTGATAGACAAGATGGAATCTAGTGCATGCCTAGAATGATACATTCATTTTCAATTTTCTAATTCCATCAAGAAACAAGCATTATCAATCAAGGATATGGTAGAGAACTTAAATAAATCCATCGATTTCAATGGTCAATAAGTTACTCGGTCGAGTATAATTCCATGCATAGCGATAAAATATAGTTTGGAAAAGAAAACTATTCTCTCTATAAGTCCACATTCGGGACCAGTCCCGAAAGGTAACTTTCCCCACACATAAGCATATCTAGCTTTTCTATTGTTTGTATGATATCCAATATGAATATAAAAGAAGTCGATATTTCATTAAAAGATATAAAGAAACAATCTTTTGTTTACAATGAATTGTATCTAAAGATGCACGAAAGGAGTTGTTATACGCAAACTCAACCAAAGGTAAATACTCCTCCCACTTGTACTGCTGATCCATGCAGTACATTCATAGAAGATCCTCCATAATTTGATTAACCCTTTTTGTTTGGCCATCAGTTTGAGGATGATATGCTAAACTAAAATTAAGACTGGTTCCCAAAGCTGCATTCAATGTTGTCCAAAATCTAGACATTATTCTAGTATCCCTATCTGACATGATGGTTTTTGGTACACCATGCAATCAAAATATATCTTGCACAAATTTATTTACAAGAATAAATGATCCATCTTTGAGATTTCCAGGTATGAAATGTGTAACTTTTGTTAACTTATCAACAACTACTAAGATGGTATCATGCTTGTTCTTGCTCATAGGTAACCCTTGGATAAAATCCATACCGATTACTTGCCACTTATACTCAGGTATGACATGTTGAAATAAAAGTCCTGCTAGATGAACATGCTCAACTTTCACTCACTAAAATTTCAAACATTGAGCCACATACTCAATCACCTCTTTCCCAAGTTTAGGCTAGAAATACAAAGTTCTCAATTCAGCTACCATCTTTGTCACTCTAGGATGTCCTGAATAAGGTGTATTGTGCACCTTTTGCAATATTAACTTCCTTAAGTCTCCATTTTTAGGAATATACATCCTTCTTTGGTATCTCAAAATACCATTAGGTTCCAACTCATATCCATCAAATCAGTGATCTAAAGGATCTACTCCCAAGGCTTGCTTAACCCTTAGGTAATTCTCATCTTTAGAAAGATTCTGCAACACTTGTTGCTTCAAGTTTGACCTTATATTAATCATAGTAGATAGATGTCTTCTTCTGCTAAGAGCATCTGCTACCATTTTTTCCTTTCCTTTGATATATTCAATACCAAAATCATACTCACTTAGGAATTCAAGCCACCTTCTCTGTCTTGTATTAAGGTGAGGTTGTGTAGAGATGTATTTTAGTCCTAAGTGGTCTGTCTTCAACTCAAATTCCTTCCTTAGAAGGTAATGCCTCCACATTTGTAATACATAAACAATAGCTAAAAACTCTAAGTCATGTGATGCATAGTTCAATTCATATTGCTTTAGTTTTCTAGATTCAAAAGCAACTACCTTTCCTTCCTGCATTATCACTGCTCCTACACCTTCACCTGAGGCATCTGTAATCACTATGAAGTTTCCATTAGGATTTGGTATAGTCAAGACTGGCACTATGGTCAACTTCTTCTTCAAAAGCTGAAATGCCTCTTTGCACTTCTCAGTCCATTCAAATTTCTTTCCCTTTGTCTGAAGAGAAGTAATAGTGATGCTATCCTAAAAAAACTTCCACATACTTCTTGTAGTATCTTGAGAGACCCATAAAACTTCTGACCTCTGTAACAGTATGAGGTGTTGGCCAATCTACAATTGCCTCTATATTTGCAAGATCAACTAAAATTCCTTCAGCAGATATAACATGACCTAATTAGTGCACCTTTTCTTGAAAGAAAGCACACTTCGAAAACTTACCAAAAATATTTTGATCCCTTAGCCATTGCAAAACTATCCTTAAGTGCTTCTTGTGTTCCTCTTCATTCTTGGAATAGATCAATATGTCATCAATGAATATAAGCACAAAATCATCAAGGTAATCTCTAAAAATTCTATTCATAAGGTTCATGAATGCTGCTGGGGCATTGGTTAGACCAAAAGGTATGACCATGAACTCGTAGTGTCCATACCGAGTTCAAAATATTGTCTTAGGAATATCCTCATCCTTAATCCTCAGATGGTGATAACCTGATCGAAGATCGATCTTAAAGAATACTGCAACACCCTTCATTTGATAAAATAACTGATCTATCCTAGGCAAAGGATATTTGTTCTTAATGGTTACCTTGTTTAGCATCATGTAATCAATACATAATCTCAAGGTACCATCCTTGTTCTTCACAAAGATTACTAGTGCACCCAACAAGGATACACTAGGTCTTATGAAATCTTGCCTAGGTAACTCCTGCAATTGAGCCTTAAGCTCATACAATTCTGTGGTTGTCATTTTGTAAGGAGCTTTGGATTGTGGCTCGGTTCTAGGTAATAGTTCTATAGAAAAATCAAATTCCCTTTTTGGTGGTAGCTTAGTAAGATCTTCTGGAAAAACATCCAAGAATTCTCTAAGAACTGGATAATCCTTAGGGCTTTTCTTGGCATTATCCAAGTCACTTACAATGACAAAAAAAATAGAACATCCCTTCATTTGGGATTTCTTTAGTTGCATAGCTGCGATGTGTCGCAATTCAAGAGGCTTTTGAGACCCAAGAATCTCAACCGGATTTCCAAAATCATCTATGCAACTAACAATCTTATCCTCACAGTTTACTACAACTTTGTGCTCAGTTAACCAGTTGATACCTAAGATCACATTATATGATCCCAGTGGTGCTACATATAGATTAACCTGACTTTCAAAATTAGGAAGATCTAAATCACTCCAAATAGACATGAATCTACCCTCTTCTTTGCTCGATTTCCATATTGAACCATCCATGCATTTGACATGTTACGAAGTTCAAAGTACTTCCCCATCTCAATTACCCAAGATTTAGCACCATCACCAATGTTCTTACCATCTAATTTAAGTGGGGCTATCCTTTTCAACTCTTTGTCTAGCTCCCCTTCAATTTTAGCTCGATGATCAGGTTGTTCCCCAGCTCTAGGAATTTCATTTCTAGGTTGCTCTTCCTGTCGAGGTTGTTCATTTCGAACCTCACTAGATCTTCAAACTTCTTGTTCAATTCCATCCATCCTAGCATTCTGCTAATTCAAAAGATCAAGAATCTAGTCAAGTCTTTCATTCCCGTTACTTGATCCAACTCTAGTAGTTCTAGAACCCATTGCAATTCAACAATTCTTGTATCAAGGAATGCTTCTTTAGTGTAATGGTCATAGGACCTAGTGTTATAAACCACACTCTGATACCAAAATGAAAAGACCTAAAATGTTCTAAATTCAATAATAAAATGAAATACTCTTTATTCTTAAGCAAACTTATAACTCACTTAATAAGTCTAATTATTACCGCTATTCCATCCTTAACTTGAAATGATCATTCCATTGATATCACAATAAACACAAGATTTCTACAAAGAGGTAAAGATTCTATATTCAATAAGAGAATGTGAGTAGTATCTCAATCATATCTACATATAATACTTAGGCCTTTCAAATGCCTTAAGTTCAAATAACAATAAAAATATAAAGTAAAGGATGTGATGCATCCATTGATTTGCAATCCAAAGCTATCTTCAATGCAATCTTTAGAATGAAGACAAGAACAAGATTCAAGTTCTTTGTAAATCCAACCTTGAAGCTTACACTTCCCCAAAATTCTTGGCCAATCAAGAATACCTGACCTTGCATGAATTGCTTAGCAAAAAGAATTCGATAGACAAGATGGAATCTAGTGCATGCCTAGAATGATACATGAATTTTCAATTTTCTAATTCCATCAAGAAACAAGCAAGATCAATCAAGGATATGGTAGAGAAAATAAATAAATCCATCTATTTCAATGGTCAATAAGTTACTTGATCGAGTATAATGCCATGCATAGCAATAAAATATAGTTTGGAAAAGAAAACAATTCTCTCTATAAGTCCACATTCGACACCCGTCCCAGAAGGTAACTTTCCCCACACACACGGATATCTAGATTTTCTATTGTTTGTGAGATATCCAATATGGATATAAAAGAAGTCAATATTTCATTAAAAGAAATAAAAGAAACAATATTTCATTTACAACCAATTATATCTAATAAGAAAACAATCTTTCGCTTCTATATTTTCAAGTAAATCAAGGATAAGAATTAAAAATAAGGTGTAACACATGGGTAAGTGCACAAAGTTGTGTCCACTTAGTGTGGAAGTTTTGCACTGAGAAAAAAATGGCAAATCTCACAGAGTGCATGAGAAATGAAACGGGATCCCGTTTCACGTCGAGATCCTGAGCCAAAATTTGAAACGGGATCCCGTTTAGCTTCGGGATCCCGAGCCTAGATCTAAGAAACGGGATCCCGTTTCAAAAACAAAATGGGAAAATGGGATCCTGTTTTAAATCCCGTTTCCTTTTTTTTTATTTTTTTATTTTTATTTTTTAATCTTAAAAAAATATTATTATTTTATAAAAAATACAAGCTATATATACATGAAATATAAAATTTATATATAAGTCACATTTCTCTTTGTCTTTTTTTCCCCTTTCTATCTTACTTTGTCCCCTCTCCCAAAATCTAAAACTATGTCTCTACCTCTCTCTCACATCCTTAACTCTTTACTCTTTATCTTCACTATCTCTATATGCCTCCCGTTACCCCCTACCTACCTATATTTCTCTATATATACATCTCTACCTCTCTCTTAACGTACCATCTCTCTCTCCCAACCAACTTATTTTTCTCTACATATGTCATAATAGGTCCTACTAAGGGGTCTTATGTCATAATAGGTCCTAGTAAGAGGTATAATGTCTTAATAGGTTCTCTTAAGTGGTTTTACAACATAATAGGACCTATTATGACATAATAGGTCGTATTATGTCATAATAGGACCTATTATGTCACAATGGGACCTATTATGACATAATAGGTCGCATTATAACATTATAGGTCCTATTATGTCACAATAGGTCCTATTATGACATAATATCCCTTAACAAGTCCTAGTAAGGGGTATAAAGTCATAATAGGTCCTCTTAAGGGGTTTTATGACATATATGACCTATGATGACATAATATGACCTATGATGTCATAATAGAACCTATGATGACATAATAGGACCTATTACATCATCATAGATCCTATTATGTCATTATTAGTCCTATTATGACATAATACCCTTTAACAGATCCTACTAAGGGGTATAATGTCATAATAGGTCCTCTTAAGGGGTCTTATGACATAATAGGACCTATTATGACATGATAGGTCCTCTTAAGGGGTCTTATGACATTATAAGATCTATTATGACATAATAGGTCCTATTATGTGATAATCAATCCTATTATGTCATAATAGGTCCTACTAAGGCCCATCTTATGTCATAATAAGTCCTCTAAAGGGTTCTTATGACATAATATGACCTTTTATGACATAATAGGTCTTATTATGTGATAATCGATCCTATTATGTCATAATAGGTCCTACTAAGGGGTCTTATGTCATAATAGGTCCTAGTAAGAGGTATAATGCCATAACAGGTCCTCTTAAGGGGTCTTATGACATAATAGGTCGTATTATGTCACAATAGGACCTATTATGACATAACAGGACCTATTATGTCACAATAGGACCTACTATGTCACAATAGGACCTACTATGTCACAATAGGTCCTGTTATAACATAATACCCCTCAATTGTCTCAAAATGTACCATCTCTCTCTTCCAACCAACTTATCTTTCTCTACATATGTCATAATAGGGCCTACTAAGGGGTCTTATGTCATAATAGGTCCTCTTAAGGGGTCTTATGACATAATAGGTCGTATTATGACATAATAAGTCATATTATGTTATAATAAGTCGTATTATGTTATAATAAGTCATATTATGTTATAATAGCACCTATTATGTCACAATGGGACCTATTATGACATAATAGGTCGTATTATGACATTATAGATCCTATTATGTCGCAATAGGTCCTATTATGACATAATACCCCTTAACATGTCCTATTAAGGGGTATAAAGTCATAATAGGTCCTCTTAAGCGGTTTTATGACATAATATGACCTATGATGTCATAATAGGACCTACGATGGCATAATAGGACCTGTGATGACATAATAGGACCTATTACATCATCATAGATCCTATTATGTCATAATTGGTCCTTTTATGACATAATACCCTTTAATAGGTCCTACTAAGGGGCATAGTGTTATAATAGGTCCTCTTAAGGGGTCTTATAACATAATAGGGCCAATTATGACATGACAGGTTCTCTTAAGGGGTCTTATGACATTATAGGACCTATATGACATAATAGGTCCTATTATGTGATAATCGATCCTATTATGTCATAATAGGTCCTACTAAGGGGTCTTATGTCATAATAGATCCTAGTAAGAGGTATAATGTCATAATAGGTTCTCTTAAGGTGTATTATGACACAATAGGACCTATTATGACACAAAAGGACCTATTATGACACAAAAAATCGCATTATGACATTATAGGTCGTATTATGTCACAATAGTTCCTGTTATGACATAATACCCCGTAACAAGTCTTGGGCGAACTCACAAAGCTGGTTCCCACTTTCGCCAACAAAGGAATTTGGAAAAAGTGGGAAGTTTATTTTTTGAGGGGTTCGAGCAAAGTGGGGATGTTCAAACGGAATACCCTTTGGGGTTCGAGCGAATCCCCCACTTTGCTTGAACCCCCTCTTTCGAGCGAAGCACCTTTAATGCTTGTTAATGTCATTTTTCAATTATAGCGGGGGGGTTTGATTGAAGCCCCTAAAAATGGGGGGTTCGCTCGAACCCCCCTTCGTTCGAACCCCTTTTTTGACACTTCTCTGAAGATTTCTACATTTTTTTATAAATTTTTGGTCTTGAAACCTCTAGTTGAAGGCTCAAATGGAATGATCTTGACAATCCAAAATGAAGTATTGTAGTCCTCGAAGAAAGCTTTCCAATGACTATAATTTTATTACATATTGAGTTTATTATGAACTTGTTTTTTTAATTTTACCAAACATAGGTTTTTCATCGAACATGAACTTCTCTGTTCAACACATTGGGAAAAATAGGAAACTAATTCAAAAAAATTCTGAAAAATATCTAAGCCCCAGGTATTGATTTCTTCTTTTTAACAAAAAAAAAATGAATTTCGATATATATAGAACAAGTTATGTGTTCAAACTTAAACCTATGCCTGAATTATGACTAGTCGGACTTCAAAACTTAATAAAATAAAAAATATTGAACATATCACTATCAAACCAATTGCAAGCCTTAGATATTGATGTTGCAAACCAAAATTCGAAAGAATTGAGTTTTTATCATTTATAGAAAAAAAGTTATGCATTTTGGGAGGCACATCACTCTTAAAAAATGTAGTTTGTTGTAAAAAACTACTTTTCGAGGGAAATGGAAAAATTAAAAAAAACCCTTGAAAAAAATTTGAAAAAAAAAGATATAGAATCTACAGACAAAATACTACAGATCACTACTTTACATCATCTTCAAATTCTTAATAGTTTAAAAGTTATAGTTGTCGGAAGTTGAAGATTATTTTAAAATTGTTCATCTCAGTGTCAAAAGTGGCAAAAAAGTGGGAACCATTATTGTGAGTTCACCCTCCTATTAAGGGGTATAAAGTCATAATAGGTCCCCTTAAGGGCTTTTATGACATAATATGACCTATGATGTCATAATAGGACCTATGATGACATAATATGACCTATTATGTCATCATAGGTCCTATTATGTCATAATCAGTCCTATTATGACATAATACCCTTCAATAGGTCCTACTAAGGGGTATAATGTCATAATACATCCTCTTAAGGGGTATTATGACATAATAGGACCTATTATGACATGACATGTCCTCTTGAGGGGTCTTATGACATTATAGGACCTATTACGACATAATAGGTCCTATTATGTGATAATCAATTCTATTATGTCATAATAGGTCCTACTAAGGGGTCTTAAGTCATAATAAGTCCTATTAAGAGGTATAATGTCATAATAGGTCCCTTTGAGGGGTCTTATGACATAATAGGACCTATTATGACTTAATGGGTCGTATTATGTCATAATAGGACCTATTATGACTTAATGGGTCGTATTATGTCATAATAGGACCTATTATGACTTAATGGGTCGTATTATGTCATAATAGGACCTATTATGACAGAATATGACCTATTATGTCACAATAGACACATTAGGACCTATTATGTCACAATGGGACTTATTATGACATAATAAGTTATATTATAACATTATAGGTCCTATTACATCACAATTTATAAGATCTAAAATCTAGAATCTGTATTATAACTCCTAGAGATCTGAAACGACTCTCAAACATCCTGCCAATATATACATGAAATATAACTTAAAATATAAGAAAGGAAAAAGACAGGGAAATGCAACTTAAACTTAAATGTTATATTTCATGTATATATAGTTTGTTTAAAAAAAAAAATTAAAAAAATGAAAAAAAAATGTATATATAGTTTTTTTTTTTTGAAAGTTAATTTAAAAAAAAAAAAAAAAAGTAAAAAAAAAGGGAAACGGGATCTCGTTTGCTAAATGTGTTTTTAATTATTTTAAAAAATAAAATAGGATCTCGTTTTCTAAAAATTTCAAACTATGGTTCAGTTGTAGCTTCGGTTTTGGCTTGGGAAATGGCTTGGAGAGCCGACCCTTTGGCTTGGACCTGGTTTGACCTGCAACTTGAAGGCCAAATCAATCTTCATATAAAATAATGACTTCAAAAATATATCTGAACACCAAATTTTCATAATTTTTTTAAACAATGAAAACCCATTATAGTAGAGACTATCTAGATTCGAAATATGTAATTTAAAAAAAAAATAGATCAATATTTTTATTTTAAAAATAATTACTAATGAAGAGGTCTATAAACTCGAAATAACATGGTTTTTTAGTTTTTTAATAACTTTTTTGTCTCTAAATTTTTTGAAATTTTTTTTATATGGCATCAAACTAGAGACAATTATATTTAGTTTTTTTTTTAAAATCCAAAAAATGTTAAGTTTAGGTCAAATTATGCTTGCAGTACATAAGAATTTTTCAAAACAATGATTATGCCCAATAAAAAATTAACAAAAAAAAAAAATGTAGAAAAAAATTACAAAAAAATATTCTCATCAAAGGTGAGTGAGTTACAGATCTTTTCCCAAAAGGATTTAAAAAAATAATTTCATTTAGGTCAAATTATGTTTGCCGTACACGGCATGCTATGGTCTTGAAAGTGACTTTTAAACTATAGGTTTTAGTAATGCCTATTCAAACTTCATTTTTACGATTTGGGTATTAAAATAAATTACATATTTGGAAAGTAGGCTTCAAGCAATACATTTTCTATTACTGAATTTTTTCAAGATTCATTCTTTAAGTGCCTCAAATATTTATGTCAAACATGATGAAATTGAAAAAAATGGGAAAAACTTCCACTTTTTGGCCAAAAAGTGGACACAACTTCTTGCAGGTACCCACATGTATGCATATTTAGCATATAGACAAAAAGAAAATTCAGAAATAGAAATTATGAGTACACTTTCTTTTATCTATTTCTCACAATATTCTAATAGCATAATCATACATTAACTTGTATTCTATTTTCTATGGTTTCAAATTTCCAAGTTTAGAATGCATAAGTTCTTTATCTTTCTACATAGTTTGATTATCTAATTCTTTTCTCGAATAACATATTTAGTTCGATACTAACATATGTTTTCCATGATTTATGACTTCAACTAACGAAATTTAGTAATTTTCCATAACGGGTATTAAATAAAATGATAGTTCATAATGCACATAATTATATGGTTTTTTCAAACAAAATTTCAAATAATCATAATTTCTATTGCAAGGAACTAATTCAAAAGTTTAACTCTTTTCTTCACTAAAGTTATAAAAACAAACAAATCTCAATATAATTATGTTCTTATACTCTAATTATATAATAAGCTATTTCTTGTTAAAGAGCCTACCTCTGAAATTTAAGCCAATTATGATATGATCAATGCTAATTTTCTTCCAATTATATTTGTAATACTCCTAGATTTCCAATGCCTTCCTTCCTCTATGCTTTTCAAATCCTTGGTGTTCTTTCCTCTCTATTCTCTAATCTCCCTTCTCTATTCTCTATTCTTCATTCCATTCTCTATTCTTATTTTCTATCATCTCTATTATTTGCATATTTCTCACTATTTTCAATACCACCATTATGTTCTTCTCCTCCTATTCTCCAAAAAAACCTGTCTATATTTATGCTAGTTGTTTGCTATGTTATTTCCTCATTTTGGGCTTACACCCCACTGCCTTTATTATTTTCCATACCACCCACGCAACACGTCTAACAGTTCATATGACACTTGGCATGTGATTGTACCACGTAGGGCTTGTTCGAATGACTTACACCACGCAGTGACCATGCTTACATCACAGTCCGTAAACCTTTCAAACACAACGTGGTTGTTATTCTTTGCAAAGTCTGTGTTCAGTTTGAACACTATGTATCTATTTTGTTACATAGTTGATATACTCATCAACTCCCATTTGCCAGGTGCTTTTGTTACATGGGACAGTCCTTGTTCAAAACAAACACAATGTGTTTGTTATAATGCACAATCAATACTACTCACCGTCTCCACTATGCGATATGCTTTGTTATTAATAACATATTTATTTAATAAGTTTGGCATAATAATATATATATTTACACACACACACACACACACATATATATATACGTGTGTGTGTGTGTATATTCATACATACATACATATATATATATATACATATATATGAATACACACATACACACACACACACATACATACTTACATACATATATATGTAAAGATAATATCAATTGATTATGTATATGTACATATATACATAATATTAAATGATTATGTATATGTATATATATACATGATACCAAATGATTATGTATATGTATATATATACATGATGCCAAATGATTATGTATATGTATAAACAAAATTCATGAAGTAAGTAATTCAATTTCATGATAATTAGATATATATTATAATTATATACATATATACATGTATATGATCAAATCAAATTCGAACTCATACACACACACACACACACACACACACACACACACACACACACACACACACACACACACACACACACATATATATACTATTATCAAAATACAAAAGTGAACACATAAGTACTATATTTCCTCCAGCTACACATATCTGAACACAAGAACGTGTAATCATAGGGTCAATATTCATTTCACATCATTAAAAAATTACATTCTCATAGAACAATAAAACATAATATTTTGCCATCACTCATGCAATTTCAATCACAACTCAAATCATGTAACGAATGCACACACATATATGTATATACTACACTGGTGTGTGCGATTCCATCTGTTCTAGTGAAGTCCATGAGCTAAAGCAACTCTACCTGAACCATATTCTCGCCTTCATCCACGTTCACCTGTTCTTGCATTCACTTGCACTCAATTGCTCATTGGCAATGATGATCCCCCATTTCATAATAAAATTAATGTAGACACCTAAAACTTGCACAACTAATTAAATGAATTTATATTTGTTTAACTACCCTAATCCGCCTATTGACTAAACTAAGGTTTAATCAATATCCCTTTTCTTCTAATCAACCATTAATCAAATTAAAGATTTTATTAATTCCCCCTTTCTTCTATCTAATCCATTTTATTTAAATTCAACAGTTAATTAAATATCCCCTTCTAGCCATTTTAATTAAATTCAAGAGTTAATTAAATATCCCTTTCTAGCCATTTTGATCAAATTCAACATTTTATTAAAATCCCCTTTCTATTTTAATTAAATTCAACATTTAATTAAAACCCCATTTCTCATGTAATTAAATTTACATTTAATTGAAAATCCCTATTTCACTCATCCTGCTTGCATTTTACAACATATGCAAGTTGCATCTCCTTTTGGCTAAAATAAATCTTTTATTTTATCTAAAAAATTATATTTTCCTACACCCACTTGCATTTTCCTACAAATGCAAGTTGCACCACAATTTTAAATAAATAAATTATTTATTTGAAATCCTATTTATCCCCACTCACTTGAAACCTTTAATGACTTCCCTTAAAGTCTTCAAGCCTTTAATGGCTTAAAGTCTTCAAGCCTTTAATGGCTTCCTTCTAGAGTCTTCTTAAACCTTCAATGGTTTCCCTTAAAGTCTTCTTAAACCTTTAATGGTTTTCCTCAAAGTCTTCAAGCATTTAATGCTTTATCCCCCTTTTTCTCATTTAAATAAATTAAGATTTATTTAAATAAAATCTAAAATTCACATTCACATTTAAATAAATAAATAAAATATCTATCCAAATACAAGTTGCATTTATTTTAGTTGAAATAAATATTTTTATTTTAATTAAAAATTCTTCCTTCAATTGATATCTCAATCTTGTGCATCTAAATTATAGTCATTTTGAAGGTTAAGGAGCTCATCTTGTCATCTTCAAGCATTCAAGCCATCTTCAAGCATCCAAGCCATTTAGCATTAGCATTAGTGTTTTAGCTTCATTTTAGCATATCATCTAGTTAATTGCATATCATCTCATAGTATTTTATACTCATCTAGTTTAATTAACTCATCTAGCATCATTTAATCTTCAATTTGGAATACATTTAACATCTTAATCATCTAGTCTTGCATCTTACATACTATCTTCATCCATCATCTCATGTTAGCTAAGATCTTAGTTGCATCCATTTTGATCTTAGAACATCACTAAAATCTTGTTCTCTAGGTTGTCATCTAAGAGATAAAGTGCTCTTCCAAGTGAGGGCCACCTTGAATCTTGAAGATCTTTAGAGATAGAGGACAATGAGGTGATTTTAGGAGTTTTAAATTCACCAACTTGATTATGATTTTCTAACTCTAATGCAATGCTTCATTGGTGTGTTTGAAGTGTTTTTCTTCTTGCAGGTTGAAGACTGCATTTTTGACATACATTAATTGGAGCCCATCACAGGACAAACCACAAATTTCTAACAAATTTTCCGTAGGTTCACACCTAGATATTCTAGTGCATATGTGGACCTTTCTAATCTAATTTGTCTTACTTTCTCTTACCACATGGAATCATCAGAATAGCGCATACTTGCTCCAGAGTAGCACTTTTTTAATAGGAAGAGAGATAATTTTTGTAACACAAGGAAATTTTAGGCTTGTAGAGCCCACCATATGAACTAACTTTTTGAGAGGTTTTTGCAGGTCTAATATTTTGTTGCACATTCCAAGGAGTTAAAGTTTCTCAAAATTTTCTTTTACAAAGGGATTTAAAAAAAGAACTGACTTTTATTTTGCAAGGACCTAAAAAGAACCTCATCATTTCTTTGGTGTTTAAAACAAGACCTCATTTTCTATTTTACAAAAGGTTTGAAAGAACTACAAACAACCTTTATTTTTGCAAAGTTGAAAAGTATCTCACTTTCATTTTGGTGCAAACTAAAAAGAACCTCATCATTTATTTGGTGTTTAAAATAAGATCTCACTTTCTATTTTGCAAAAGGTTAAAATGAACTACAAACAAACCTTTATTTTTTGCAAAGTTAAAAAGGATCTCACTTTAATTTTGGTGCAAACTAAAAGGAACCTCATTTTCTTTGGTACAAAATAAAAAACCTCATTGATGATTGGTTACACGATTGTCATTTTGTTGACCAATACATGATTTTATTTTGTTGACGAGGTTTATTTTCTAAAGTTTTGAAACACACATTTTTGTATGAAGGGCTAAAAAGAACACCATTCTTGTTGGAGCAACATCTCCAAAATAAGATTTAGAAAATCATTGCTTTGGAAAGTTTAAAAGAACTTTGTTTACTTTGTCTTAAAGTGGTAGGTATATGCTCTCCCCTTAATTGGGTGATCAAAAAGCCAAATCCACTTTTTCATTGCTTTATTTACTTTCAAAGCATTAAAACCTTTAGAGGGCCTACCTCCCTGAAGCCTCAAAAGGGCTAGTGTGAAGGGTACGACCCAAGTGGGGAATGGCTTTATCTCCAATTTTACCAACCCACTATAATCAAATGTGGAGGCTGATGAAAATTCCCTCCAACGAAAGTGTATATTTGATAGCATTCCTCTAGTATCCTTGTGATGTGAAAAGTCTTTGTTCTAAAGGTTGGGAAGCCTCTTAATTGACTTTATCACTTGCTGCGCCGAACAAAATCCTTACTACAAACCTTAGCATTAGAAGATTTGAACCGAGTTAGTTGCCATACATTGGCAATATCATAGTGCAAGGGTGGGGAAGAATGCGCCCCCAAAATCGCTCACCATATATCTCCCAAGATAACTACTAAATTGTGAAGCAATTCACTTTGGGTTAATTTTTGGCAAAAGGCAAAAAAATGGGTGCCCTCTAGTGGGTGACAAGGCTGTTTGAGATGACAAAGTATCGAGACTAGTAGGCTATGATATTGTCAATGAAATTTTGAATAAAGAATCTATCTGATGTGTCTTTTGTAAATCAAACCAGTGATAACATCGATGATTTGAAAATACCCTCATAAAAGCATACAACCAATGTTTAGCATAGGGATGATAATTGTTTTCATGTGTGTTATGTCTTCTTGTTATGAATATTGAAATATCTTGCAAATCAACCAATACAACAACCAATTCAAAACAAAGAGAAAAGAGAAACCTTAGAGAGAAAATAATTTCCAAATCCAACAAAGCGCCTTTTTGAGGTGATTATCAACTATTCAACTATCTTAGGAAAGACTTTCATCCAACAAGGTTAAGGGAGTATCAAGCCAAGTGATCAAGAGTTTTTCATCCAACTATCTCAACGATAACAATACCTAGCTAGGTGTTCAAGTTAGTCAAATTAAGTTTCCATATTGAGAGAATTTATTATCTATATCATTTTACGTGCTTTGTCATAGGGGCCTATCGAACAAACCCTCTATCCGACTTAGTAAGATTGAGTATCCGAAACAAAGTATCATCAAGTCAACAACATCAACCTATCCAAACTAAAACTTTGATCACTCATGTGACCATCCTTTATTGCTTGAAAAAGAAGAAGATTATTCAAAGGAAATGAGTCTTGGCCTAAATCAAGATCAAGAAATCATGGCTCTCCAATCTAATCCCATTTTTTTAATCAAGATCCCACCTATCAAGAATCTTATGATGATCCCCTAATATTTTGGTATTCCATCCACAATGATCCCCTTTTATCTCAAGAGCAGAGTCCCATTCAACATCCACCTCCTAAGCAAGAACATGATATCCCTACCATCTCCTTCACTAATCTAATTCAAAATCAAGAGAAAAGAACAAACTCAAATGATCCTACTAAAATTCAAGATCAAGATCAAGGAATCCTTTCATCCTCCAAATCCATTTTAGGTCCTTTCATTCCAGAGTCAAACTCTCCATCCCTTCCATCCATCTTGGGTCCTTACCTCCCTCCATCCACCAATCCATCACCTCAAATGATCTATAAGAAAGATCAACAAAGGCACATATATTTGAAGTTCTTTCAACCATCTATCTAAACATCTTTTCAAAACTATTCTTCCATCATTTCCTTAATCTATTTTGGGTCCTTTTGTCCCAAAATTCAATTTTCCTCCATCTCTTCATCACTTCTCGAGTTGTGTACCAACACTCATCTTGAATACATTTCTATCTATCCTTGCACAAATATTAAAACATTCTATCTATTATCCAACACCTCTTTTCTATCCTTCCATCCCTTTCATTCAATCCTTTGCATAAATTCATCATCTATGAGATAGGCATTTATGTCATTTTGTCACATGCTTGCGCATGCTCGAATCTCATGTTCAATCCTTTTCCTAGATATCTATTCATGAAATGCTTCTGAATCCGAGGTTGTTCCTCTTTAATATTTTCTTTTGGTTGGGATACACACTCAATCCAGAAAAGAACCACTTATCGTATCTTGGTATCGACATCTTTTGATTACTATATCTCATACAGTTAATCAATTTCTCTAAATCATTGTGATCTCTTAGTTGAAGACATCACTAGTGAGACATCTAAAATCTTGCTTCAACACCACTATGATTATCAAACCCACATAAGTTTCATCACTTACAAGCCAATGCAAGCAAAATAAGAAGAGAAAAAGGCAATATCAAAAGCTCAAATGTATGAGCAATAAAAGAAATATCAAGAAAAGAACAAAATGCAATGAAATGCAATATCAAAATGCTTGGCTATGGGAACATGCAAGTAACTCCATCGGGGATATGGACGCCTGGCTGGCAATGGAGAAATATTTGTGAGATTACAATGATAACCTCATTGGGGCTATGGACGCTCACTGGCAGCGAGGCTCTATCCGGGATGCTTTTAAAGTCAGGGTAACTCATGTAGCTAGCCATGCTGGATTCTGAAGATTACAATGATCATATGAGTCAGAATGAACCCACTTGCACACACATGGGTAATCAAAGACTAAATACCTTAATCTAGTTTGGGATTCTTCTTCCCTTTTGAGTATGCTTCCTAGTTGCTAGATATGTTTAGTTGAATTTTTCAGAGGTTCCAAGTGTGGGTTGCGTCTCTATCTTTGAAATGTTCAGGAACACTTATTTATGTGGTGCTAAATACTGTGATAATCTTACATGTCACCTCTTTGCAAATGGAAACCTCTATCCTATCTATTCATTTCTTTCATCATCCAATGCTATTTATGATCTTGCTTCACCTTATCCATACCCTCTATCCTAACTATTCATTTCTTCCATCATCTATCACTATCTATGATCTTGTTTCTCCTATCCATATCCTATCTCAATCCATATCCCCTTTTCCATCCTTGATCTTGATCAAAACTAAGGACAAAAATATTATTTCAAAAATCTCATAAGATACCTTCGTCCTTCTCCTATCTATTTCCACCTCAACAATTCATTCATCCATTACTTGTCTTGCTATACATTGGGGAAACCAAATACATCTTTCTTCTAATCCAAAAAGCTCCAAAAATAAAAAATGTCTTAAAAATCTAAAAATAAAAAAAATCAAGAACAAAATTGAAAATCAAAGCATGAACGCAGGGCCCATCCATCAAATCAACAACAAGAACCATATTGAAACCAAGCTTCATATCGAGACTCAATCAATCAGTCCCATATCGCAAACCAAAACAAAATCCATATCAAAAGCAAACATCATATCAAGAATCAATCAACAACATCATATTAGGACTCATATCAAAAATCAAGTACCATATCAATCAACTAGAGTCCCATATCGAAATCAAGAAACATATCGAAGTTCAATATCACATCACAATCAATGAATGATAACAACATTACGTTTCATATCAATCACAGAAGTATCATATAAAATCTCATTCAATCAATCGAGAATCATATCGAAATCCAGAAACATATCAAATTCAAGCATCATAACGCAATCAGGACCCAAATCGACAATCAGGACCCATATCGAATCAAGACCCATATCGAATCAAGACCCATATCAACAATCATGACCCATATCAAATCAAGACTCATATTGAATCAAGACCCATATCAATAATCAAGACCCATATCGAATCAGGACTCATATTGAATCAAGACCCAGATCAACCTATTGACCCATATCGACAATCGGTTTGACCCATATTGACCTTTGAAACATATCGGTACTTGATCCATATTGATAATCAGGATTCATACCAATGCGACCTCGGTGGATTTATGGGGCATGTACACGCTATACCCACATTAGTCTTCCTCACTTCTTCAATATTTATTTTTAATAAAAAATCTCAAAGTTTGCAATCAAATTGATCATATGTCTTGTTAATCAACTCATCACTTGAAATCTATCAACATCAACATGTCATATACATGGATAGGTACACTTGAAACCAGACAGATCGGTCTTATATGGGGTACTCACTAGATTTGAAACTAGACATTCCTATCAATCATCGAGTCTTGTTAATCAATCCACCTATCAACTATCAATATCAGAAGGGGACATGCTCGACAAGCCTACCAATAGCATTCATCTGAAGAAGTTATACACTTGAATCATCCAACGCACGGATCAAGCAAAAAAGCAAGCAAAAAAAAATTAAAAAATAAAAAAGCTATCAAAATCATCTCTATGGTGAAAACTTGGCAAACAGACAAAATGAGAAATGAATTCAGATAAATGAAACTCCCTCATTCTGCATCTTTGCTTCCATTGTTCTTCTCTAATTTGAGTGGTTGGTGGCTCTCAGGTATTGCACCAATTTTCTGCATACAAATATTTTGAAGACTTTGATTCTGTGATTCTAAAAAGCTAGATTCTAAAAAACCTAGATTGAATTGAGAAAATGGCATTGAATTTATATATTTTCAACATAAAGGGGGTGAGAAATAGAACTCAAGTATTAATTGATAGATAACTAAAATTTATTGATTAGTGAACTAGTCATGATTGATTTGTTAACTCAATAGATTGAGGAGTCAACTGAATTGATTGGAGAGTGAACTCAATAGATTGGCTAGTAAACTCATTTGATTGATCAATAAACTGAATAGACTAGGGAGATGACTAAATTGATGGATTAGTCATAAAAAGCTGATTTTGAGTTAAAAAAGATGATTGATGAGTCAACTGAGTTAACTGATTTGATCAATCAGTTCTGATTTTGCATGTGTTGTAGGAATTTGAAATTGAATTTGATTTTCATTTTCAATTTGGATTTGAATTTGGTCATTGGAATGCTGAAATGCACATGAAATTAACTGAAATTCAGATTTAGTGAAATATGAATTTGGAAGAAATGAAATTAGATGAAATTAAGTGAAATTCAAATTTTGGGAAATATGAAATGAAATTGAGTGGAATTATTATTTGGAGATTTGGAGGAATTTAATTAATTAATTAAAATAATTTAAATGAAATTATTTAACCTTAGGAGATTGAATTAATTAAATAATAAAGATTATTTAACTAAGGAATTGGTCGTAATTAATTAAATAATTGATATTTAATTAATAATTGAGATAGGGTTAACTGATTAAAATGATTTGAGAATAAAAATAGAATAATTAGAAGTGTTGAAGGGTGATGATTAGAAGAAATAGTTAGTTTAATCAAATAATTAAAGAATTACTTAATTAAATAGATGGATAATTAGTGTAGAATTAATGAGACATTTTTAGGTGTCTACATTTGCCCCTCTTTGAGACAATGTCGAAATGACATTGTTTCAAAGAAAATGAAAAAAATTATGCCCTAGTATGTCCCGATGACACTAGGGTATAATGCCCCCTCGAGAGATTATTTGTGCATTGACGACATGAATGATCTCTCAAAAGAAGAAGGATGTTAGATGAGAGATGGAAGGATGGTTAACTTGGTGACATGAATGAGTTTGATTATAGAAAAGAAATGGTTAAAATGATTTGTATATTGATTGATTTGATAGGATTGGATTGATAAGATTGATAGGATTGATAGGATTGATCCGATTGATCTAATAAAGATAAAGTCTAGTTTTAGGAAGGACACATCCCGTATAAGACAAAAATGATCAAAGCGTTTGGTTTTGGGAAGGATACATCCTGTATAAGACTGATTTGTTTGTTTTCTGGAAGGATACATCATGTATAAGATGAAGATAGATAAAAATTGGATGAATGCTAAAATATGATAGAGGCGAGGAAAAATTTATCGATAGATAGAGATGTTGAAATGATATATGAAAAGATTTAAATTAAGTGATGAGAGAGATGTTATTGGAAAGAATTGAAAAGGTTGATTCAATAATTATAATGCTTGATGAGAGAATGATCTGAAGATACAATCAACATGATGAGATCACAAAGAATTTGTATGAATTGAAATGATATGATGATGATTTGATTGATGGTGAATAGTCTTATTGTCTTATTCATAGTGCAAATGGTGCAGGGGAACCTCATCAACAAGAAAAATCATGGATCCGAGGAAGAAGAATAGGATCATAGTGTTTGTCTTAGTGTCTTGTGTTTATGAAAGTTTCATGTATTCAATAAAGACCCCACCATGTAAACCAACGTCACAAATTAGGAAATTTGATAAGCCAATTTGGACAATTTGGTCAAGAGGGATAGTAGGATGTTTGTTTTTGTGTTTGATAGGTTATTAGGATGTCTTAGTGGTGTTTGGGTTGATCCAAGTGTGTGGATACCAACCTTATAGTGTTTGACAACTTTTTGTGCAAAAATACAACTTTTGAGTGCAAAAGTGCAACTTTTCATAATGCAGCTGGTGTAAGCCTTTCAACGGCTCCAAACTCCTCCAAGTTCAGTTGGAAACCATTGGAGAGGTCTTTAAGACTTGAGGAAATGAATCCCAAGGTTGGGGATATTGTGATTTGGAAGTTTGAAGCAATATGACACAAACAAAACTGAGTTTTCCTAGAAATTCCGAGTTTGCAGAGATTGTACGTCCTTGTACGGATTGAATTGAGCCAAACCACTAATGGAGTAGATGGAGGAATGAATTATATATGATTTGGTGGTGGTATGAGGTTTTTATTGTTTCTGAGTAGTGAGAACCCTTCATTTTCTTGACTGTAACCCGGAAAGTAAGGGTTTGGCTAAGGTTTTAGCCAAAAATGGCCATATCTTGCATTCTATTCAACTAGAAGGTTCTTACTTTAGTGGAGTGGAGGATTGGACTATGTATTTTAGGATTTTCATGGGAGACTTGGTTGTGAGAAGAGAGGGATAAATTTAGGTAGGCATCTCCATGTGACTACCTTAAGCAAATTTAGGACAATCGTCATAAAACCTTATAACGGTGGGTTCCAGGTTTGCAACCCTGAAATTGGAGGTTAATAACCATCCCCCACATTCTCATGAAATTTATTTTTCAGATTGGATTCAATAAATGATGGTTTCTTTGTAAAATAGGCCTAATTGCCCCAATTAGGTCTTTAGGCCTCTAAGGGGTTCAGACCTTGAATGTACAGATCTTACCAAAATAGTCGGGGAATGGATGTAACTCCCAAAAGGGTGTCTAGAATGGTGGATAGTTTTTCTAAGTGTGTGGAATAATTTGGAGTTAAGGTCACATCTGTCGCTAAATAGGGCTTCTAGCCTAGGGGGTAGGTTTCTAAAGGAGGTATAAGGATTTGAAGACAAAACCTTAAACTAGTGCTTTGACCAGTCCTAAATGGCCATGAATGAACAAATTTCAAATCACCTAAGAGTAGGAGTCATGGGGTTGTGTATTGAAGGTGTTGAGGCCTTTTACTCATCTTGAGTAGGCACTAACCTAGTGGATTTGTGAGCAGTTCTAACCAAAGGTGTGGAGTCCTTCCTTATAGGGACCTTGTGGTCACTTGAAGGGTCAAAACCTAAACCTATTGGACTTATCCTTAGGTGTATGTGTAGGGATCTGTATCAAGGTCTTTAAGCCTCAAGGACATGAATCCCAAGGTTGGGGATATTGTGATTTGGAAGTTTGAAGCAATAAGACACAAACAAAACTGAGTTTTCCCAAAAATTATGAGTTTGTAGAGATTGTATGTCCTTGTATAGATTGAATTGAGCCAAACCACTAATGGATTAGATGGAGGAATGAATTATATTTTATTTTGTGGTGGTTTGAGGTTTTGATTGTTTGTGAGTAGTGAGAACCTTTCATTTTCCTGACTATAACCCAGAAAGTAAGGGTTTGGCTAGGGTTTTAGCCAAAAATGGCCATATCTTGCTTTCTATTCAACTAGAAGGTTCTTCCTTTAGTGGAGTATAGGACTAGCCTATTTATTTTAGGATTTTCATGGTTTTTTTCAAGGGAGACTTGGTTGTGAGAAGAGAGGGATAAATTTAGGTAGGCATCTCCATGTGTCTGCCTTAAGCAAATTTAGGACAATCATCATAAAACCTTATAATGGTGGCTTCTAGGTGTGAAACCTTGGAATTGGAGGTTACTCAGCACCCCCCACACACTCATGAAATTTATTTTCCATATTGGATTCAAGAAATGATGGTTGCTTTGTAAAATAGGCGTAATTGCCTCAATTAGGTCTCTAGGCCTCTAAGGGGTTCAGACCTGAATGTGTAGATCTTACCAAACCATTTAGGGAATGAATGTAACTCCCAAAAGGGTGTCTGGAATGGTGGATATATTTTTTGAGTGTGTGGAAGACATTGGAGTTAAGGTCACATCTCTCGCTAAATAGGGCTACTAGCCTAGGGGGTAGGTTTCCAAAGGAGGTATAAGGATTTGAAGACAAAAACTTAAACTAGTGCTTGGACGAGTCCTAACTAGCCATGAATGAACTAATTCCAAATCCCCTAAGAGTAGGAGTCATGGGGTGGTGTATTGAAGGTGTTGAGGCCTTTTACTCATCTTGAGTAGGCTCTAGCCTAGTGGATTTGTGAGCAGTTCTAACCAAAGGTGTGGAGTCCTTCCTTGTAGGGCCCTTGTGGTCACTTGAAGGGTCAAAACCTAAACCTTTTGGACTTATCCTTAGGTGTGTGTCTAGGGCTCTACATCAGCAACACATTTTCATCATTGAGCTTTTTATGTAACAATGAAGCTTTGTACACCAGGGTATAAGGAACCAAGATGCATAGATATCTCATTGCAAAGAAACAAACACATAGAAGACAAGGAACAAATCCTCTATTTTGGGAATTATGGTAGGGGTTGAGGTATGTGTTTCATTAACAAGCTAAATGCTCCTATCACAGATACCCACTAGAGCAACTGCCCTAGAACTTCAACGGTTCAAACTACAAACAACAAACAAAGAAAAGGATCATGCTCATCATGGCTCCTCTAGTCACTTTTTGGACATCCTTGAGTAGCTAAAAGCAATGATCATCTTTTCCAATTTGATAAAAGAGTCAACCAAAATAGATAAAACTCATCAGTTGGACTGACTATGCCTTTGCTTTGATATGTTTGATGTGATTTTGATAATGTCTGGTTTCAGAAGTTTGCGGACCTTGTTTAAGACTGATCTATTTGGTTTCGAGTGTATCATCTTCTGTTTAAGACAAGATAATGACCACGTTGATATTGATAGTTGATACGATTGATAAGACATGTTCAGTTTGATTGTAGATGTTTTGTTTAAGATAGTTATATCCTTTGTGAACTTCATGCGAAGTGTTTGTTGGATAACTACTAGGATATTTGATTCTTGAGAGACATGTTATTGCAAGTTTTCGATTGATTTTTTAATGTCCTGGTATTTTTGATGTTTTTTATTTGATTTTGATTTTTTTTTTTGGATTTTTAAAAATTTTGATGTTTTTTATATTTTTTTATATTTTCGATGTTTTTGATTTGATTTTGAGTTTTTCGATGTTTTTTGGTATTGATGAAACATGATTTGCCATTAATTGATAAAGATAAGAATAACTTGGATAAAATATAGCAGTCATATTGATCTATGTCGTTGTTTTGATTTGTGTGATCATTGATAGGAATGCCCGGTTTCAAAGAGTGAGTACCCCGTATAAGACCAATCTGTCTGGTTTCGAGTGTACCTTCCTTGTACAAGACATGTTGATGTTTGATAGAGTTTGATTGATTAACAAGACATGTGATTACTTTGATTGTATACTTTGAGAGTTTTCTTGTTGTTGATTTGATTTGATGGATGGCCCATGCTTTCTTGCTTTTATTTTTTCATGACATTTTGTGAATGTTTTTGATTGATTTTTTTATGACTTTATCTGATTTTTTTGATTGATTTTTTCAGAACTTTTTATGATTTTTAATTTTTTTTTCAGTTATGCCCCTAAGTATGGAGACCTATGATGGTAACATGATGATCCATAATGCGGTGGAGATAATGGATTTTTGATATGAGTTATGGTAATGCAGGATGCATGATAAAAATGCAGTTCCTATTCGAACAAGGATGAGTGTGTGTGTATTTCATTTTGAAATGTAGTAATTGGATTAAAGGTGTGAAATGTTTCAGAGATATGAGTTCAATCCATTCTCAAAAGATTTAGACCATCCAATCTAACACACTATGTAGCCAAGATTTATAGATGGAGGCGCAAAAAACTTCTCCATCAATTCTTGAAATTTTGATCTTCTTTTGCCCATGTGTGTGCAATTGAGTTCATTCCAACTTTTATAATCATCAAAAATCCTTGGAATCCTATGTGGCTAGCTACGTGAGTTATTTTGACTTCAAAAGCAACCTGGATAGAGCCTTGCTCCCAATGAGATTTTAGGGCTCCGATTAGGTTATGCACTATAATCTCTCAAACATTGCTCCATTTCCAGTAGGTGTCCATAGCTCTAATGGAGTTACTCGCATGTTCCCATAGTCAAGCTTTTTTTTATCACACTTGTATGCATGATATTTCAGTAATATAACATATTTTTTTTGTTTTGCCTTGAGTTTGACATAAAACTTTTTTCTTTTATTTTCTTGCCTTGACTTGTAAGTAATGGAACCTACTTGGGTATGACAATTACAACGGCCCTGAAGTAGAATATTGGATTTTTCACTGGCCACATGACCAACTAGGTATCTATAATGACTTAGCTTTTGATTAATGTGTGAGATATAGCAATTGATAGATTTTGGGTAACAAGACTTGATAGTGAAACTTATACCCAACCAAGGATAAAGCTTAATTACAATGTGACATTGAAGATGAATGACTAAAGGCCTCCTAAAGACTTCATGAACAAGTATCTAGGAAATGAGACAACCTTCGTTCCTTTCAGTGCAAACAAGTGAATAACTCAGACAATCATCATGTTTTATTGATGCAACTATATGAGAAACAAATAATAATATGCAGCTATATGTTGTGCAATGGTGATATGCAAGCAATTATGATGCACTCTGAAATGGAGATATGCAATGTAGTAAAGAAATATGCAAATGCAGTACTGAAAATTGAAATGAACCCACCCTTAGATGTAATATATTTTAGGTGCATGTTGTTATTGAGTTGGTATGAACTTTGTGTAGATAATTCGTTGGCCTTTGTTTGAAGAGTTGGATGTGTAATACCCTAAAAATGGTCACCTAAACCATGGGCCCCTAATCTCGACAACATCACCAAGGTCCTAACCAAAGGAAATTAAATTAATCTTGAGCACACAATTAATTTCTAAAATCATCAATGTCACATGGAAAATTAATCACTCTGAATTAATTAAATAAATCTTTAATTAATTGATCATTTCAATTATTAAAAAAAAATCAAATATCTCATTTATTCAATTAAATATCTTTTGCATATTTAATTAAATAAATCAATTTGCCCTTAAATCATCAAAAAGAGGAATTCATTTGAAAAATAAATAAAAATTGCCATAAATCTTCAAAAAGGAAACAAATCAAGAAAGAATTATTAATTGGGAAAAAAAAATTAAAAATTGAAGAAAAATCTCAAAGAAAGCAATTAAAATAATTAAATCTCAAAATTGAATGAAATAGAGGATAAATCAGTTTTTTCTGATTTTATCTTAATTTTAGTTCAATTTCCTTTAAAACTGAGAAAAGCAACCAATCACATCAATTCACCTGGATCATGCTTCCTCTTTGAAAATCTTGATCAGTCATCATCATTTGATCTTAGCCTTTGGCTTCCTTTGAAATTTTCTATAAATTTAGGCTCTCATCTCTCATTCAAGGATCCTGGAGAATATATTATTAACATGCTGTTTTTGCTCTAGGTTCATTGAGATTTTTGCATTGAGATATTTGCATATTAGTTATTGCATCTTTATTAAATCATTTAGCTTAATATTTATTCATATCTTAATCATATTAGCTTAATATTCATTAATCTTGTATATCTTGCATTTATCTAGCTTAATCTTGCATCCATTTAGCTCAATTTCATGCTCATGTAGATTAAATCCCTCATTTAGGTGTTGTCTAGTCACTAGTATTGCATATAAAAATCTGAGAGCAAGACTAAACTCACATCTACTAGAAGGCAATAGGTCACTTTGTGATGGTTTATTGTTCATTATTGATTATTGATTTACTAACCATGCATCTACTGACTTAATTGAAGTGTTGTGTATTTAGATACAGATACAGATACAAGTCCACTTTTCACACACACATTTTTGGTGCCCACTGTGGGGCATGAAATTGAATCCTTCGGCCTCAAAATCTTTTTTTTTATCTTTCAGGTCTCATCTGTATAGCCTCTGATAAATATCGTATGAATATATGTCCTTCATCGTACGATATTCTATCAAGACCTTTCTTTTATCATGTGGTTCGTCAGGGAAACTCATACGAGTTTCTGCTCTGATTATTTGACTCTATGTTTTATCATTCGGGTCTATGAGAATACTCGTATGGTAAGGTATACTTTGTCTACTAATTTCTATTTTATCATTTCAAAAACAATGTACTTTCCATGATTTTTTATGAATTGAATTTGGATTTTACTAACACTGATGCTAACCCTGGTTTGTATTCTATTTGCCTGATATTTTTATAGCCTAACTGATTTTTTGCAGAATGCTTGTCAAAGAATCTATCAATCGAACATACGCCTGTCAAATAATGAAAAGCAAAATGACTATTGATGCATTGGTTTTGTAGGTTGCCTAAAGAAAATTGACCAAACTTCATGTATTCTTTAAAGTTCAATATTTTTTAGGCACTTAAATTGCTATCTGGCTAAAAAACAAATCTCTCTTTTGTGTTTTCAGAAAAATTTAGAGGTTGGAGAGTATGCTCTTGTCTTTTATAGAAAATAAAAAATGTAGACCCTCAAAGCTTTTTTCTAAGTTTTGAGATTTGTGTACCTTTAGCGGGCCTGTCACAGTGGGAAAAAGTAATCACCTCGTGAGAACAACCCAAGTGAGTACAACTAGACCTGAGCATTCCAACTCACTATAATAAATAGGCCTCTGGTGATGAAAGTCTTAGAGGATGGGATTATTTGAGTTTTCTCTTTGAGATCTCTCATATCGGGCATTTTGTAGGGCCTTGTGGTCTCAATCACGTTTACTTGACTACAACTTGTTTTGGTACCTTGTCGGGCTATAGGCCTCAATCATGCTTGTGTGACTTCAAGGGGTAATTTTGAATGAAATTACTGACTAAGAACTATAAGATAGAAGCTACCCAGTTCACCTCCAAAAGGGGGATAATATTTGTGCAAGAGAGATAGTAACTCTCCCAAGACACTTGCCATATCATACCCCCATTAGCGTTTGGAGTCGGCTAATACAACATTGAGAATCCATTGCGTGAGACTCAACGATCATATTTTGATTAGCTATTGGGTGTGTACCTAAGTCAGCAATCAAAGATTTTCTTCTCTAAGCCAACTTCTGAAGCGTTAGTGTGCTGTGATTGAAATTATTGTACATCTTGCATGTTTACTGTGTTTTCATCCTAGAAACTGAAACTGAAATATTGAAACTGGAGAAAACAAATCAACAACTCAGTGATCAAAAATCTGTCCATATCAAACACTGGTCTTTGTCAGTCATGGAAACTTTGTCTATCAGAATCTTATCTCTATCCAATCCTTTGTCGTACGAGTCTGCTGAATTGTCATTCTGCTACATACCTATTGTTGTATGAGCCTTCATTGATCTTAATAGTTTTCCATCTGGCTCTATAAAAACTGTCATACGAAACTGCACAATTCTCATCTAGCCTTTTATAATTTGTCATAAGAATATACATCACATTCAGTAGATTATCCTGTGGAGTCTTCTCAACTGTTGTACGAAATCAGGTAGCAACTTGTACGAAAAACTGTCTTTATCTTCTAGAAATAGCTAAACTGTCATCTGGGTCTAAAAACTCCATCGTACAAATTCCCGATCTTGTCAGTCAAAACAGTCAAATTTTCCCAAATCTATTTATAGTGAGCATAAATCTAGTTATCATAATTTTTGAGCATAAAACAATCTTGATAGTGTATCCCTGTCGTTGTGTTGCATGATTTTGTTGATCATCTTTCAGCTAGTCCAATCAACTACTTATCAAACCTAATTTAACTTAGATAATATCTTATATAGGATAGATCGTTCCTAAAACTAGATCAGATCTTAGTTACTTCTCTCAAATCACTATGTTAAATGAACAACTAGCTCCAATTTGATCTTGACATGTACGTTACTCCTAGCTCTCGGTCCTGCCGGTTGTAAATGCCTGCTCAAACTAGAAGTTCTCACCAGGAAGCTGACAAAGGTAAAGGACCATCCTTTTCATCAAATGATAATCCATTCTTTGTAGAAGAGTCCGTCCCTAATAAGCCTTTATCATCAAATCCACCAATTTTTGATATACCCTTATTTTACAACATGTTTGGGGCGAGGCAAGAAAGACAAGCTGCTAAAAATGGTACTTATGACAAGCTCAACACCCATGCTAACGACAGTGATTCCTCATCAAGAGATTCTGAAGCCTTTGAACCTACGAAAACTAGTATAAATAAATGTCTCAATGATAAACATTTCTGAAAGATGATGAAGGTCATCATGTCAAGAGAAAAAGAAGAGCATTTTCTAGAGCTAGCAAAGAAAAGTGCGAAACTCCCTATTAATTATGACATTGAAACCCTCATCACTAAAGAGAAAGAGACATCTTTAGGGCTGGTAAACAAACAATTGCAAGCGGTACATATTGAAATCACAGAACTGAAAAACAAAGATAAATCATCAAAGCAATATTCTCTGGACACGATATGCGCGTTTCCATTTGACAAAAACCTTTACATGCCTCCATTTCCCTCAAGAGTGGAGATTCCTAAGTTTGACAAATATGATGGAAATCTAGATCCTCAAGACCATGTTAGAGAATTTTGTGCTTTACGTATGGATTTCATGCACAGACAAACCTATCTCATGCACTGTTTCCCGAGAAGTTTAGAAGGGCAAGCTATGGAATGGTTTTCAAGCCTACCTATGGTAATCAGATTTTTTGAGGAATTAATCCAATTGTTTCTACAACAATACTCCTATAAAATTCATCATCTAGTCACTATTATTGAGCTTTGCAATACCAAATAGAAAATAGGAGAACCTTTTCTCACTTTTCTTCAACGTTGGAGAAAGATGTTCTCTAGATATTCACGACCTATTCTAGATTCTAAGAAGATGGATATTTTCATCAATAACCTAATCCTTGAATTGAAATATAGTATCCAAAAGCAAGTGTACCCTTGATTCAACAAAATGGTAGATAGCGCCTTCAGAATGGAAGATGTGATTATAAAGAAAGGATATATCTCACTTTGGAAAGAAACATAACAAGGTTCTAGTTCTAAAGAAAAGAACAAATACTGGAAATACGACAAAGATAACAATAGAAACATTGTTAATGAAGGAGTGGTAGACACTATTAAAGAAAAATCGGAATCCACAATATTTAACCTGGCTAGCAGCACACAAGCCCTCAAAGCAGCTGAAATTGTAGCAGAAATCCTCCAAAAAAATCAAAAGAATGGTTTAAAGAGAAACCTTGGCTTTCAAATCCTAAACGCGATTTCACTCCTCTGGATGAATCATATGAATCAACTTTTAAAACTTTATTGGCAAATGACTTAATAACATTGCCAGACAATTCTAGACCATATGATCCAGAAGTTAAACCCAAATGGTGGAGAGAAAATGAATATGTGAATATTATCGAAACAAGGGTCATGCAATAAACAATTGCATGAAGCTCAAACATGAGATTCAAGACCTCATTGATGCTGGCAAAATTGTTGTTGGAAATCACACAACTAATGTTGGTCACAAAGCTTTTAAATATCCCTTACCTGCTTATGAACAAGGTGATTCCTCAAAAAGGGAGGTGCCAAAGTCAATTACATCTACACTAACAATGACAATGCGATCAACATGATTGAATCTTCCCAACTTGAATATTGCAATGTAATCATAATCAAAGATAAACAAAATCAAGCACAAACTGCAAATGCTGTGACTTGCTCTCAAAAAAAGGTTACTCTCCAAGGAGCTAGTTCCTCAACTTCTGCTCAAACAACATCAAACCTACCAACTTTTTCAAATAGAAAAATAGATACAATCACAACTAAATCTAAGCAGCTGGCTTCATCATCCTCTCCTAGTTATAACATCATCGAACAATTGAAAAGAACTAACTCTCAAATCTCCATTTTAGAACTACTTAAGATCTATTTTGCTCATAGAGAGATCCTGTACAAAGCTTTACTTACTACTAATGTCCCTAATGATTTGGATGTAGATCGGTTTCAATCTATGGTGGGTCACCTGACTTCATCTCATTACCCCACTTTCTCTGAAGAAGATGACAACTCACTGAATCACGCGCATAACCAACCATTACACATCAAAGCTATGATCCAAAAACAACAAGTTAAACTTGTTTTGATAGATGGAGGCACTGGGTTGAATATGTTTACCTACAGTTTACTGAGATAGTTGGGCTTTTGTGAAAATGTCATTGATCCAACAAAGAAAATAACAATCAAAGCTTATGATGAAGAAGAAAGAACCTCTAAAGGTCTAGTACTATTACCAATCAAGGTAGGGCCTGTGGAAAGAGATATTATCTTTCAAGTTCTCGACCTTCCTCTTTCATACAACATCTTATTGGGCAGGCCATGGATTCACGAAATGAAAGTAGTACCATCTACATATCATCAATGCTTGAGATTTCCTTATAATGGAGTTGAAGTCAGTATTCCTACTGATACAAGCTATACCTGTAATACGTTAATGCATAGTACTGATTCTTTTGTTCCTCATAACAGAGTAGCCTCTACAACCGAAAGTTTAGAAACTTTGATGAAATATTTAGAAAAGAAATTGAAAATCACAAATACTGGCATGGATGGATACAAAATAAAACCTGTACTTTCACTAATGTCTCTTCCTCCATCACCAAGACAGTTGGGAAAACCATCAGAGGTTATGAAGCCACAAACTTCAACTCCAAATGTTATTTATGATGGTCTCTTTATAAAATTCTCTACTTCCCTTGCAGATGAAATAGAAGATGATTCTATTCTCAAATGGCTTTTCAAAGAAGATAGTACAAACAAAGAAAAACAATATTGTAAAATTTCCCCGACACAATATGGTCCAGGCTATAAGATGATTTGAAACGCATGGGATATTCAAGTACCGGTCCTCTAGGCAAGCGTCAAGAAGGTATTGTTGAACCTATTCAACTACAAACCAAGTCTACAAATGATAAAGCTGGACTTGGATACAATCCAAGAAGGTCATCAGATTAGAAACATAATCCTCACCATCAATCTAAGTGAAGGAAAAAGATACTACCTTCAACATCACAGGAAATAAATATTCAACAAACTCAGGAAGAGTATGAAAATGAACAAGAAGAGTTGGCAATCAAGAGAGAAGAAGCAGTTGGTAATCAAGTTTCAATTGTATCAACAATAACACTGCAAGGAGTAGAAGTCCTAGAGGATATGAGAGAAGAGGTAGAAAGAATTAAAGAATTGTTTGCACCACTAAATATTCCAGTCACATTCACTGGTAGAAAGAAAATAGATGATTCAGAAACTGACTCGAATGAGTATGAATGGGGTCCAGATCATCTATCAGATACACCTACTACAGAAAATCTCGAAGAATCTAGTGATATCATATATGAAGCACAAGAGGAAATCCACTTAAATTTGCAAAAGGAAATAGAGGATATCAGACTAAAAAGACAAGAAGACTATGAACAACAGCTGAAAGAAGGAAGAGCACAAGAAAATTCTCCCTCTAATGAGATAGAACAAATCAGGTATGGAACTACAAAAGAAGAATTAGAAGCTATAGAAGAAAGATCGATCATTAGTCCAGAGGAAGCTGAATGGGAAAGACAATAGAGACTAACATAACCATCAAGGTTATGTCAACATGTATGTCAAATACAAGTGATCAATGAACCAAACCACGAAGGAACTTGCAACATCAAAGATGTAGGTATTGATACTATACATACTTTTACTCAATCACTTGAAGAAGAGTCAGAAACTTCTTCTGATGACTTTTATAACTCTGACATAAGCTCTATTTATGACAATACCTATTCAACATCATATTATGACTACTCCACCATGAATGTTGAGATTTTGCTTGCTGACCTTATTACTGTCACACCACGATATGTAGTCTAGTTTGAAGTAGGGGATGATGCTAGGAGTAGGTCTGTTGGATTAGGTCCACTAAATATTAACATGTGTAATACCCTAAAAATGGTCATCTAAACCATAAGCCCCTAATCTTGACAATGTCACCAAGGTCCTAACCAAAGACAATTAAATTTAATCTTGAGCACATAATTAATTTCTAAAATCACTAAATGTCACATGGCAAAGTAATCAACCAATTTTAATTAAATATTTATTTAATTAATTGATCATTCCAAGTAAATCATTTTTAACAATTATCTTATTTATTTTATTAAACATCCTAGCATATTTAATTAAATAAATCAATTTGCCATTAAATCATCAAAAAATGAATTAATTGACAAAAAAAATTAAAAATTGATAAATAATCTTAGAGAAAGAAATTAAAACATTTAAATATTAAAATTGAATGAAATAGAGAAAAAATCAGTTTTTTTCTGATTATATCTTAATTTTAGTTCAATTTCCTTTAAAAATGAGAAAAGCAGCCAATCACATCAATTCACCTGGATTGTGCTTCCTCTTGGAAAATCTTGACTGCTTATCATCATTTGATCTCAGCCATTGGTTTCTTTCTGAATTTTCTATAAATTCAGTCTCTCATCTCCCATTCAAGGATCCTAGAGAGTATACTGTTATTATGTTATTTTTGCTCTAGGTTCATTAAGATTTTGTATTGAGAATATTTGCATATTAGTTATTGTATTTTTGTTAAATGATTTAGCCTAATATTCATTAATCTTGCATATATTGCATTTATCTAGCTTAATCTTGCATCCATTTAGCTCAATTTCGTACTCATATAGATTAAATCCTTCGTTTAGGTGTTGTCTAGTTACTGGTATTGCATATAAAAATTTGAGAGCAAGACTAAACTCGCATCTACTAGAAGGAAATAGGTCACTTTGTAATGGTTTATTGTTCATTATTGATTATTGATTTAGTAACCATGCATCTAATGACTTAATTCAAGTGTCGTGTATTCAGATACAGATATAGATACAAATCCACTTGTCACACACATATTTTTGGCGCCCACTGTGGGGCTCGAAATTCTATTTTTGGCCTCAATTTTTTTTTTAATCCTACAGGTCTCATCTGTACAATCTCTGTTAAATATTGTACAAGTTTAATTCCTTCATTGTATAAATTCTGTCAAGGTCTCTATTTTATCGTACGCATCAGCAAAGGAGATCGTACGATTTTCTACTTGGATAATTCAACTTTGTGTTTTGTCGTTAGGTTCTATGAGAGTGCTTGTATGAGAAGGTATAATCTGTTATACAAATTTCTATTTATCATTTCAGAAACAATTTACTTGCCAAGGTTTTTCATGAATTAAATTTTGATTATACTAACACTGATGCTAACCCTGGTCTGTCTTCTGTTTACCTGAGATTTTTACAGCCTAATCAGTTTCTTGCAGGATGCTTGACAGAGAATTTATCAATCAAACATACGCCTATCAAAACATGACTACTGATGCGTTGGTTTTGCAGGTTGCCTAAAGAGAATCGACCAAACATCGTGTATTCTTTATATTCATTTTTAGGCACTTAATTTGCTATCTGGTTAAAGAACAAATCTGTCTTTCATGTTTTCAGAAAAATCAGAGAGGTAGGAGAGTATGCTCTTGTCTTTTACAAATAATTAGAAATCTAGACCCTCGAAGCTTTTTCTAAAATTTTGAGATTTATATACCTTTAGCGGGCCTGTCACAGTGGGAAAAATTAATCACCCTGTGAGAATGACCCAAATGAGTACAACTGGACTTGAATATTCCAACTCACTATAATAAATAGGCCTTTGATGATTAAAGTATCAGAGGATGGGATTGTTTGAGTTTTCTCTTTGAGATCTCTCATATCAAGCATTTTGTAGGGCCTCGCGGTCTCAATCACGTTTACGTGACTACAACTTGTTTCAGTACCTTGTTAGGCTATAGGCCTCAATCATGCTTGCGTGACTTCAAGGGGTAATTTCAAACAAAATTCTTGAACAAGAACCATAAGATAGAAGCTACCCGGTTCACCTCTGAAAGGAGGATAATCTTTGTGCAAGAGAGATAGTAACTCTCCCAAGACACTTGCCATATCGTGCCTCCATTAGCATTTGGAGTCAGCTAATATGACGTTGAGAATCCATTACATGAGACTCAGCGGTCATATTCTGATTAGCTATTGGGTGTGTACCTAAGTCAACAAGCAAAGGTTTTCTTTTCTAAGCCAACTTCTGTAGGGTTAGCGTGCTGTGATTGGAATTATTATACATCTTGCATGTTTTCTGTGTTTCACCCCTGAAACTGAAATTGAAATACTAAAAATAAAGAGAACAATATCAAAAAACTCAGTGATAAACTCTATCCATGTCAAAAACTAGTCCCTATCAGTCATTAAAAAAATCAGTCCTTATAAAAAACTAGCCCTCGTCAGTCGTGAAAAATCTGCTTGTCAGAATGTCATTTCTGTTCAGTTCTCTATTGTACGAGTTTGTTTAATTGTCATCCTTCTAGATACATCTTGTTGTACGAGCTTTCATTGATCCTAATAGTTTATCATCTGGCTTTACAAACTATGTCATACGAGTCAGATAAACTATCATTTGAACTTTTACTGTTTGTTGTGCGAAAATACATAACATTCAACATATTATCATCTGGAGTCTGCCCAACTATTGTACAAAATCAGAGTGCAACTCATACAAAATACTGTCTTTATCATCTGGTAATTGTTAAATTGTCATCTGGACCTACAAACTCTATCGTACGAATTCCTGTTCTTGTTAGTCAAAACAGTAAAACCTGCTCAGATTAGTCTACAACTAGTGAGCATAAAATTGAACATCGTAATTTTGAACATTAACAATCTTGATAGTGTACCCCTGCCGTTGTGTTGTATGATTTTGTCGATCATCTCTCAGCTATTTAAATCAACTACTCATCAAACTTAATTTAACTTAGATAACATCTTATACAAGATATATCATTCTTGAAACTAGACCAGATCTTAGTTACTTCCCTCAATCACTACGTCAAACAAACAACTAGCTGCAGTTTGATCTTGACTTCTGCATCACATCCAGCTCTTGGTCCCATCGGTTGTAAATACCTGTTCAAACCAGAAGTTATCACAACAAAACTAACAAAGGTAAAGGGGCATCCTTTTCATCAAATGACAATCCACTCTTTGTAGAAGAACTCATCCCAAATAAACCTTCATCGTCACAAATACCAATTTTTAATCTACCAATCTTTGATCAGACCCTATCTCCCACCATGTCTAGAGAAAGGCAATAAAGACAAGCTACTAAATGCGATACTTATGACAAACTCAACAACCATGCCACTGACAGTGATTCTTCATCAGACGAATTCATAGCTTCTGAAACTTCGGAAACTAGTATAAATAAATATCTAAACGATAAGCATTTCCGAAAGATGATGAAAGTCATCATGGCTAGAGAAAAAGAAGACTACTTTCTAGAGCTAGCAAAGAAAGGTGCCAAACTTCCTATCAATTATAACGTTGAAACCCTCATCACTAAAGAGGAAGAGACACCTTTAGGCCTGGTAAACAAACGATTGCAAGCATTACAAATTGAGATCACAGAATTGAAAAACAAAGATAAATCATCAAAGTAATAATCTCTGGACACAATATTCTTGTTTCCATTTGACAAAAACCTTTACATGCCTCCATTTCCCTCAAAAGTAGAGATGCCTAAGTTTGATAAATATGATGGAAATGTAGATCCTCAAGACCATGTCAAAGAATTTTGTGGTTTATGTATAAAATTCATGCACGGACAAACATACCTCATGCACCTTTTCTTGAGAAGTTTAGGAGGGAAAGCTATGAAATGGTTTTCAAGCCTACCTATGGGAATAAAAACTTTTGAGGAGTTAATCCAATTGTTTCTACAATAGTACTCCTATAACATTCGTCATCCGGTCACTATGATTAAGCTTTGCAACACCAAACAGAAAACATGATAACCTTTTTTGACTTTTCTTCAACGTTGGAGAAAGATGTTCTCGAGATATTCACGACCTATCCCAGATTCAAAGAAGATGGATATCTTCATCAATAACCTGATCCCTGAATTGAAATATAGTATCCAAATGCAAGTGTACCCTTCATTCAACAAAATGGTAGATAGTACCCTCAAAATGGAAGATGTGCTCATAAAGAAAGGAGATATATCACTTTGGAAGGAAACATTGCAAGGTTCTAGTTCTAAAGAAAAGAACAAATATTGGAAATACGACAAAGATAACAACATAAACATCATTAATGATAGAGTGGCTCTTCCCATTAAGAAAAATAACTCCCTTACCTTTAACCATACAGGGTGAGTCATTGCCAAATTTGACAACACCGCCATCAAATTCCTTCAAGGAAATAAATTTGCTTTGATCGCCAGTCATGTGATGTGAACAACCACTATCAATGATCCAATCATCAGAGTTATCTAAGATGGACACTAGTGCCTTTTGATTTGATATCTCTTCTTTAATAACTACAAACACAATATCTTCACTAGCATCATCATCAGATTCTTCATCAGTAATACCACTGTCAATAGCAATAAGACAATCTCTCTTGCCTTTTCCCTTATACTTCTTGAATTTGTCTCTCTTGTATTTATTTTCACCATTAGGGCAGTTAGCTACTATATGACCAATCTTTTTGCATGCAAAACATTTTAAAGGTAGTTTACCTCTACATTTGCCAGTACCTCTAGGCAGTCATTTTTCCAACAATGCTTCAAGTTCCACTAAGCTATCTTCATCATCAACATCTCTGCTGTATCTAGATTCATAACCATGACAAGTATCTCTACTTTTTCTCAGAGATGGGTTAAAGATAGAAGATTTGAAAGCAGATTTTGATTTTTGTACACTACCATCATAGCCATTTAATTCAAAAGTAGTAAGTTTGCCAATGATAGAGTCAAGAGTTACCTTAGTTTTGTCAATGGACTTCAACTCCTAAATAGCTGCAACTCAGATAGCATAGACTAGTAGCAGGGATATCAGTACCTTACTGATCACTATGGCATCTTCCACTTTCCCTCCTACACTCTTTATTTCACCAACTATCTCTTTTATCCTTTGACCATACTGCTGGATATTCTCACCTTCAGACATTCTCATGTCATCAAACTTTCCTCTTAGGCTCTCCTCTTTAGCAATCTTAACATGTTCATCACTGCTATAAATCTCTGCAAGTTTTTTCCATACTTCATATGTAGTTTCAAGACCATGAACATCTACATTTTTGGCATCAGACAGGGAACTGATAATAGCCTCCAATGCTTGATGATTTTCTTGCTGTTCTTTTTTCTAATCATCAGTCAGAGTTCTAGTAGGTGCAATATACTTAGTTTCTACATGATCCCAATACTTACTTCCCAGACTCTTAATGTAAATCTTCATTGTGTCACTCCATATCCTATAGTTATCTTTATTGAACTTCAGACCTTCTTTCTTCATCATGATCTACAAGATCTTTTCCTCAAGCTATTAGGATTTTAGGTTAAACAGGACCTGAGATGCTTTGATACCAATTGATGGTACGATGAAAGAATAAGTATCTAGTAGAATACTGAGAAGGGGGGGGGGGGTGAATCAGTATACTAAAAAACTGATACAAACTCCCAAACTCCCAAACTCAAATTCAAACTCACAAAGTAAACTTTCAATGTCAAGATCAATACTCAACATCAACCGGTTAACTATTATAACAACTTAACATTAAAAAAATTCAATTTTGTAAACATCAAAATGCTTAATCATATCTCAACATATTCAATCTCTCAATGCTTCTAGTTATCATGCCTTATCAGAAGTTAATCAAATCAACAAAAAAGATCACAACCACAAAAATATTCACCACTTGACACAAATGTTTATACGTGGAAAACCCAAATAGGTAAAAACCACAGTGAGATGAGACTCACAAGGATAGCTATCTGAACTCTTCTGAAGTTCACCCTATTAGGATCCAAGCCTGTTAAATCTTTTACAATAAGCTCTATTAAGAACTGATTTTGTTAGGAATCACCCGGTTAAGGGATTTACAAAATGACTTGATGAAAAAATAAAATACCCTGTTAGGAGTAACCTCGGTAGAGGGTTTGAGAATCCAAGCTAATGGACCACCTTGTTAGAGGATTTAATAAGTAACCAAGATTGTTAGAGCTTACCTAGTTTGGGGATTTCAATTCTGCTGTAATTATTAGAAAACAATAGGTTTTTGATCTATTTGAATAGCACTACATTTGTTTGATCAGATCCTTTTAAGATTCAATATGCTTTTACTCAAATTGTAGATCCATTCTCTGGTTAGGCAACCACACACTCAACTGGTTTCAGCCAACACTTTGCCAACACTTTACAAACATTTTCATCGACCTTAAATACAAATCAATTAGGTCGGTAACACAACAAAAACCTAATTCTCTCATAGAGATTACAAACAATTCGGTCCAATCTTGACCGTTAGAAATCATAACAATCTCTTCATATTCTTCAAAAAAATTCCAACCGCTCCATGATCATGGCTTCATAAAACTTTGTAACTCATCATGCGCTATACATTAGATGCAATCTACTTTGCTCATTCCCTAGACAATCAAATAAACACTCCAAAATAATCTGAACTTATGCTCATACAATGATCACACGTGTCTTCATCATTACCACTCATCATTAGATCTTAAACCAACAAACTTGATCGGTTAGGGTTTAACAAAAAATAACTGGTAGGGTTTACCAGTTACGTTGCATAGAAAAGGTTTAACCTTATACACCGGTTTACCGATTCAACTCACAAACTTAACATACCAATTTTACAACATCTTCCACAAAGCTCTTCCTGCCGGTTACAAGCCAATATCAATAACAACAACAATATCATAAATACCATTACCAGTTCAATTGACATCAATGACAACATAACATATCATTAATGCAATCTTCATGCAAATGCCAACAAATGTTACCTTAGGAGGTAAGGTTATGGTTAGGCTAGTGAATAACCAATGGATAAAGATTTTAACCAAAGGATAAACTCTTGTGCAAGGGTTAATAGGATAACTAGGGTGAAAGTAATGAGTGCTTGATGAGACCCTTGGGTTAGATGAAAGTTAAATTAGAGAGAAAGTCTCTAACCATGTGGGAGGGTTGAGTTAACCATTAATGGTTAGGAAGACCTTGGGGACAAATTTGTAAGAGTCCTTCCAAATTTGGAGAACTCAATAAGTTATCTTGTTGAAGAAATAAAGCCTTTAATGCATTTAGAAGACTTCCTTCCAAATTTGAGAAGTGGCCTCCTCAAATTTAGGGAAAGGACATGATTAGGAGTGGATTAGGCTAATTTGATGAAATCGAGGTAGATAATTAAATGAATCTAGAAGGCTCTAGAAGAGTTTTAGGAGGCAAGTGGGAGGATTTTTAGGATTTAATCAAAATAAAATTGATTTATTTCAATTATTGGTTACAACTTGCATTTGATAGATTTAAATAAACATTGATTTATTTAAATGTGAATTTTAATTTTGCAAGTGGGGGCATTTCATTAAATGTAAATTTAATTAAATGGGAAAGGGGATTTTAATTAAATAAACCATATTTATTTAATTAAATGGCTAAGGGTATTTAATTAAACCTTAGTTTAATTAATGGATTAGGGTTTTTTAGAAGAAAGAGATTTAATCAAATCTTTAATTTGATTAATGGTAAAAAATAGAAGAAAAGGGGATATTAATTAAATCTCAATTTAATTAATTGGAAGAACTAGAGATAAATGAATAAAAATTCACTTAATTTGTTGTGCAACTTTTAGGTGTCTACACTGCTTACAAGGATTTCAACGTTTATTAGATGGATGTCAAGTCAAAATTCCTAAATGGTGAATTGGAAGAAGAGGTGTACATAGAGCAACCAAATAGATTTCTATTGACTGATCAAAGTGATATGATGTGCCGATTGAAGAAAGCATTGTATGGATTGAAGCAAGCGCCAAAAGAATGGTATACTAGATTGGATAAGTACTTGATGAAGCTAGGAGTCAACAAAGGTACTATTGATAGTAATCATTATTTCAAGATTGATCATGATAACATTCTGATTGTTAAAGTTTTTGTTGATGATATTATTTTTGGAAGAAATGATAGTTTGTGCAAAGAGTTTTCTAATAAAATGAAAAATGAGTTTGAGATGTCTATGATTGGAGAGATGAAATTCTTTTTGGGATTGAAAGTTAATTAGTTAGATAAAGGGATCTTTATATCTCAGGCCAAGTATGTAAGAGAGTTGTTGAAGAAGTTTGGTCTAGAAGATACAAAGCCAGTTGGAACTCCTATGGTGACCAGATATAAGTTGACTAAGGATGATGATTCCCCTAAAGAAAATTAGGCTAGATACAAATATATAATTGGTGGATTACATTATTTGACTCAGACTGGGCCTGATATCATGAATGTTGTTTGTCTTGTTGCTAGATTTCAAGATGATCCTAAGGAATCTCATGTTGTAGCTATAAAAATAATTTTTAGATATTTGAAAGGAACTATTGATTTTGGTTTATGGTATCCTAAAGATAATGATTTTACTCTGAGTGCTTTTACTGATGCTGATTGGGTAGTTGATGTTGATGACCTGAAGAGTACTAGTGGTGGAGTATTTTTCTTGGGAAAGAGATTGGTTCCTTGTGTAGTACCCCTATTTGTTTGAACTCATTAGACTCATATTTTATTATTGGTTGTTTTTCAGTGGATACATTATCGTGATATATTATTCAGATTTTTATAACATTATGCTTTATCTGGAGATGAGATGTATAATTTATTTGTAGTATTTCAGTACTTGTTATTTATGGCATTTTATGGATTATTGCTATGAAATGACATTTTACTTTACCTATGCAATGTGAAATTATATGTTGTGTGTTTGCGAGTGTATTGGATGCAAGGGGACAATTTTCCTTCACTCATTTTGGTGAGACAGGGAACGTCGTGATTCTCCTTCATCGGTGTGTATGCCGTGTTTTCTATATTGTATATATATGCATGTGTGGTTCGGTGATGCAGGATATTGCAGGTACAAGTACCGGGTAGGTACGAGGTATCGTCTCCACTTGGCTTCACAGGTTTGAGCATGCCTTATGTTTTCCAATGGAAGTGGAGGAGATAGTAGTTGACCCTATTTTTACTCAGTTACACTCATATGAGTGTCATCAGTTGGTCGTCTTGTCAGTTAGTTCGGTCTTTGTATTTTGTCATTTTATCTTTTATGGGAAATTGCTTGAGATTTGTTTAATTTGAGTGTTTTAGTGGATTTAATTAATTAATTAATTAAGTTTATGAAATTATCTCATTATTGTATTGTTTATGCATTGAGATTATAAATTTAGTTAATTAAAGAAATTATTAAATTAAGTTGCATGGTATTAGAAATATATTTTTATTTTAAATATAAATTAGATTAATTGTATTTAGTATTTTCTAAAGTTATAATTAAATAAATGAATAAAAGGATTAATTAGAATTAAAATATTGTTTTAATTCTTTATTTAGAAAATTAATTAATTGCATGAGAAAAGAAAAGAAAGAATAATGTTTTTTAATTATTGCATGTGATAAATTTAGAAAATAAAATAAAAATTACTATTATTCTAAATTTAGGTTTTTTTGTGAAAAAGCTATTGAACCTAGAATTTTAGTTTAAATAGGGGTTAGGTCTTTATTTTAGTTACACAGGAACAAGTCAAGAATTTAGGTGAAGAAATTTATTGGAAGTTATTGAAGGGATTAAGGCTCTTCTACAGATTTCTTCCAGGAAAGCTATACCAGGTTGGATGAATTCTTACTTGTGGGTTTTTAGCAAATATTTCTATTTTTCTCTGATTGATGTATGTGTGTAGAGTTATTTTTAAATACAAACCCTCTTTTGGTGAATTCGAGTTTTGTTTTAAAATCCATGCCTGATGTGTATTTCTAATTTATGGGAAGTATGCAATTTTGAGAAAATTAAGAGAAATTATTATAGAAAATTTGTTAAGATTTTAGGATGCATGGAAATTTGCAAGGTTTGTTAGAAAAGGTATTTACCTGAGATATGGTTTTAATTACCTTAGGAAAATAAATTTAATTACACATTAAATTTATTTGGGTTAATTAAATTTTAAAAAAATATATCTATGAAGAAGGATTAAATTTTGTGAAAATGGAGTTATTGGAAAAATATTGTTTTTGAAAAAGTATTGTTTTTATTCTATAAAAAAAAATAAAAATAAATAAAAATAAATAAAAAAAATTAAAAAAAAACAAAAACACTACCCACGGTAGCATTTGCTACCGGCGGTAGCAATGCTACCAGACGGTAGTACTAGCTACCGGTGGTAGCTTAGGCTACCATGATCAGGGCCTTTTCAAATTTTTAAAGTGTTTTATTAATTTCTAAACCCTGTGCACTATTTTGGGTTTCGTACCCAGGGGTTAGATAAATTAAATTTATTATGTGTTAAATTATATATGTATATAAATAAATATATGTATATTCATATATGTGTTTATATATATATTTATATATTAAGATATGTGTTCTTCTGGTAGTTATTATAATATTTTAAATGTTATTTTAAATATTATTTAATTACAGTTTGGAATGTTAATTTATATGAATATGTTGAAAATACATTAGGAAAATTATTTGTATTTTAAATCTTTTTGGACAAATGAAAAGGTGGATGTTTTTGGTATTAAATAGTGGTAAATTCTTGTTATCTAGAAATTCATAAATTGCATGTTATTTATGCTTTTGGCTATTTTTAAGGAAAGATTGCCTGTTATAGGATCTTGCGTATATTGTGTTCTGGGTCAAACTTTATTTCATTGCAATTTTGGTTAAATTGTCATTGTGTCCTGTGTTATTATTTCTCCTAGACTAGGTGTTGTTGTATAACCTATTTGATATGAGCCATTGTGTGTTTTTGTCCAAATGGTCAATCTTGGGTTGGTATTTGTGTATCCTTCACCTGTGCTTGTTAGGATTGTTTATGGTTGCCTGTTTCGCCATAGAGTTCTCGTAGAGAGAAACATTTCCTGTTAGTGTCCTAGGAGAGAGAGTGGCTTTTGAGCGGGGGCCGTGCCCAAAGTGGATGATAGGATAACCCGTCGAAAGTTAGTTAAAAAGTGATAACCTAATAATTTGATTAGGGGGTGGGTAGATTAAATATTAATTAAGATAAATGTACCTCGTGCATAGGTGGGTGCTAGTATAGGGCTCATAATGTTACAAGAAGGCCTGGAATGGCAAACTTACCACCTTGGCTTCACGAAAGGATTGGTAGGGTCCGCATTAGACTTAGTTGGAACCGGAGGCTCGGGAGAGGTTACCAGGAGAAACCCGAGTATGGGGGCCGGGACCTATGGAGGCTGTACCATGGTAACCATCAAGCTATGTGATGACACTCTCTTCTTAGAGTCACTAGTGTTTTGTGAGTTATGTTACATGGATGGTTGCAAAGTCTTGTAGTCCTTTCGTACTTGTCTTACTTTGCTTGCTTGAGGGTTTTCTACTATCTCCTAGCACGGTGGGGTGGTTCCATTTCGGGATCACATGGTCGGGTGGTAGTGCCACTTCCCATCGGATGATCTGGATTGTGTCTTCAAGCAAGGAAAGGCTTCGCTGGTGTTTCTTGGTTCGTGGTTTATGTACCAGCTTTTGTTCGAGATCATTGTTCAGTTGAGACCTTGTGGTCATTGTATCAGACTCTTATGTAACCTTGATATGGTATCTTTGTAATCAGTGGTATTATTGGAAGCCATGTATTTATGGATATTTTAATATTGTTATGTCAGTGAAATGAATGTTATTGTTTTGATCTTATGTTCAAATGGTTCATGGAAATTGGATGCATTGGAGTACTTCTATTCCTTTATTATGAAATTTGGATGTATGTGTTGTTTTAAACTTAAGTATTCAATTTATCTAATTAAATGGATTAACTATGGTGTTAAACGTGCAATGGTTTTAGTTAGTGCACTTAGTCTTTAACAAAAAAAAATTATTTCACCCTTTAGTTGCCTAGTTGTGTTGTTTTCCTTTAGGGTTCCTAGTGGGGCATTACACCTTGGTTGAGTAAAAAGAAGAACTCTATTGATTTATCTACTATAGAGGCAGAGTATATTGCTGTTGCTAACAATTGTACTCAGGTAATATGGATGAAGAAAATGTTGAAAGATAGAGTAGTGTAGGATAAGCTTATTGCTATCTATTGTGATAATTCAAGGGCAATTACATTTCTAAGAATTTGGTGTTGCATTCAAAAACTAAGCATATATCTATCAAATTTCACTTTTTGAGAGACAAGGTAAATGAGAAGGAAGTCAGATTTGAATATGTGCCTACAAAGGATTAAATTGCAAATATTTTCATGAAGCCTTTTCCTAAAGATACATTTAAATATCTCAAAGAAAAGCTAGGGGTGATTGCCGCTCCTTATCAAAACTAAGATGCATCGATATGTATTAGTCTGGTGCATTTAATGACCACATCTTGATCTGGATTGATGAGTGGAGGTTGCTACTCAAGGGGGGTAGTCAGTGAGATAGTTTTGTGAGTTAGTATTGTATTTTGTGCTAAAAATATGTGCCTTTTCCATTGATGTCAAAGGGGGAGAGATTCATGTGAAAAATTGTGCACTAATCTCAGATTTTTTTGCTTGTAATTGATGTTTCTCTTTAGTTCGGTGGTATTATTCATGTTCTTAGCCGACTAGATGCTTTTAGCATGTTGCAGATGTTCAAGGCATAATTTTTGGAGGTTTAGCATATTTGTGGTGATTGATATGGGTACAAGATATGTCTTATGCAACATTTCTTGGTTTGCATTTGATATTGTAGTGTGTGTGCTTATATTTTTATAATTAGGTTATGTGTGTTGAGCCGACCTTGTTGATCTTGGCAAGGTTGATTTCATGTATAAATTAATGTAACATATTTGTAATTGAGTATGTCATGGATGAGTGTATGTGCGAATAATGTATTGATCTTTCAGAGGTAGAGAACATGTCTGAGAAGAAGGAAGTTGTATGTGCTTAACCGGAACTGCAACCAAGCATTAGGAGATGCTACTTTATTAGTTCATCATCTTTTGGATGTGATCCAAATCTATTTGTAAGATAGCGAGTCTTTCATGGGTTGTATCCCTTTCTGTATTTTGAGAAGTGAGCTCTAGGTAGTGTGCCTCAATGTATGTGCATTCCCCATTGTAATATTTCATATACTTCTAACAAAGTATTATCATATTGTGGGTAGGTTCCCATTGTGGCTTTTCTCTTGAATAGGTTTTCCACGTTGAAAATATTTGTATTATGTGTTTTCATTATGTGCTACTAATTTTTTCTTTCATGCTTAATTATCAGATCCAAAATTAAGTTTAATTGGTGTGAGTTTTTGAGACAACTGATTCACCCCCCTCTTAATTGTTTGCCTGGAATCGGACCTATTTCATCACTACCAAGGCTTAAAATAGAATTTGAAGGTTGTATCTTATTTTAGTAGAATAGAGTAGGAAGTTAAAAAGGGGGGCCTTCCCTTAGAAGAATATGAGAGATTAAATCTCATGTACTGTGCTTGAAACTACAATTTTGTAAATTTACCTAGTTTATGAAATTTTCAACCAACACATACATAGGTACATATATGAAAACATGAAATAAAGAGGAACTGTATTGATGAAAAATTAGGCTTTTCACCACAAGATGTATGCAAACCACTAATTTTTACTTGGAGGATATTACATTAGGGAAAGATATGAATTAGATAGATCTAAACCTTAGAGGTTTGAATGTTGATCTATTTCCAAGGGGTTTTGGGATGTGCCTCTTCTTTCCCTTTAGTTGAATTGATTTCTTGAAGATGGTGAAATTAGGGTAAACAAGCTAAAACTGATGCAAATATGTACAAATAGTGAGCTATAGTCATAGGATGAAGCTGATGAATATTAAGAGGGGGGCGGGGGTGAATTAGTATGCCAAAAATCTTTGCACTAAAACACTTTGTTAGTCTAACAGTAAACCGATAAAGTAGTTTAGCAGACAAACTAGTTAGTACACATGCGAACCAAATAGAAAATAATGCATTTACCCACAGAAACACAAACACCATAACACAAAGGATTTTGACGTGGAAACCCAAATGGGAAAAACCACGGTGAGATGAAACTCACAAGTAACTATCTGCAGAATAGGAACCAAACCAGTTAAGGTCTTACAATGTTCTTTACCAGAACAAATTCTGTTAGGAATCTCAATCTTTGTTAGGAGATAAGTCCAGTTAAAGACTACCTTGCTAGAGGATTTTAGATCCACAGATGTGAACCACCTTGTTAGAGGATTTACAAAAGGCTTTTGGGCCTACCCAGTTAAGGGCTACAGACTTGTCAAAGATGTGAGTAATCAACAAGTATATGATCTATCAGATAGCACAACTTGCTTGGTTAGATCCTTGATAGCTCGTTCCTAATGCATCCCAACATTACTTCAGTCTTCTACACATTCAGACTCTCTCTATCTCATCAATCACCTTTAAACCCTAGCAACAACATTGACCACAACAACTATATCAACACATAACTTCAACAACCTAAAACCCTAGACATGATGTCCTTATAAAGGAATCTGATTTCATGTCGGTCCAATAGGATTACAATACAATTTCCTAGGTTCAATGCATCTAGGCATATTCTAGTAATCACGACACAAAAGCACCATTTAAGTGTTGGCACCGTCAAATAATCGGTGGATGGTAACTCATCACAAAAATGCCGGTTGGTAACTCATCACAGAGTATTACCAGTTCATACAAAATACCGGTTGCCGGTTTGTCAAAAATGAAGACTGGTAAAAATGTGTTATGCTGCTTTGATCCCTCGTACCGCTTGGAATCCATGAACCACTTGGGGTCGACATGCCGCTTCAGACCAGTAAACACATTCTGCAAAACATCAATAGTCTAAAGACTATAATACATCATACCGGTTGTGCTCTAACTCATACATATAAAGGAGATCTCAATGCAAGTGTGTGTCCATCAATGACAATCACAACATAAACATAAAAAATGCCAATAATCTCCCCCTTTGGCATTGATGGCAATACTTAGGAAAATAAAATTTTGACATCTAAGTGTTTTACAACAAAAACTTGCCATTAGCAAAATTGCTCCCCCTAAGCATATACACTATCCCTTTGTCAATACAATGTCTAACAATTTTGCATATATCAGAGCATATATCAAAATTTTGATTACCAGATGCTTCTCCCAAAATAGAATATTTCTCCCCTTTTTCCAACAATGACAAAGTACAGCTGAACAACCCTGTTTCCATTTGATATTAAAATAATAAAAGTTTATGACAATAAGGAATGATACTTGTCAAAAATAAATTTAAAGTCCTGCAAGAATTATTTCATCGATAAAGACCAGGTCTCAAGTAGGGAGGTGGAAACTTCTTTCTCTGTCTGCATCTGGGAGACCTGTTCTTCCATGGCATCAATTGTGCTCATCTCCTGTGTCACAGTCAAGGCATCTAGATTTAGATAGCACTTTTGAAGAATTTGCAGACATGGGAGTAGAACCAGTTGTAACTCCTGCAAATCTTGAGATCGGGTGCTGATCTCTTGCTCCATTTTCGCTGACTGGATGTGAAACCAGTGAACGGTTTGCCCATAAGTTGTAAAGGAATCATAAGGTGGCTTGAATGTGCTTATGTAGGACTGCAAATCCATTTGAAGCTTTTGCTTCTGAGCTAGCACATCATCATAGAACAGATGGGGTTGACAAATCTTGCTTAGTAGCAGATTCCCCTCATTCAAAGCATCCCTTATATCCTTTTTCTCTTTTTGCAACTCAGACCAGAGCTCATTCAACTTCTTCACCAAGGCTACATTAAGAGCTTTTTGATGCTCTTTCTTGACATTTGCCTCTGCTGCCTCTTCTAGGCTCTGCACCTGATCATCCACTACTGTGCATAGGAGCTTGAGTTTAGCCAGTGATGATTCAGTGTTGGGAAGGTTTGTATCGGGTATCAAACTGGTAAGAGTCTCCACCACAACTTGGATCACGTCTTCCTCCTTTTTCCTTCTTACTGCTTCGAGGCATTCTTTAGAAATATTAATGCTCTATAGCAGTTTTGTTTCATTTGCAGATTGGAGATCGATAGGACTGGTGAGGTCAACCGGTTTGACTAGACTGCAGGTTGCCTTCGGAGTCTCCATCTGTGTGCTCTTTGCCACTTCTCTTTCCTTGCCCTCTTTAGCTTTCTTCCTCTCCACTTCTCTTCTCTTCTCCTCAGCCTTTTTCTTTTCTACTTCCTCCTTCTTTTCCTATTCCTTATCTTCCTCTTCCTTCTTCTTTTCTACTTCCTGTTTCTTTTTCTCTTCATCCGCTTTTCTCTTATCCTCCTCTTTCCTTTTCTTTTCCTCTTCATCCTTCTTCTTCTTCTCCTCTTCATCCTTCTTCTTCTTCTCCTCTTCATCTTTCTTTTTCTTCTCCTCTTCATCTTTCCTTTTCTTTTCCTCTTCATCTTTTTTCTTCTTTTCCTCTTCATCTTTCCTTTTCTTTTTCTCTTCATCTTTCTTCTTCTTTTCCTCTTCATCTTTCTTCTTCTTCTCCTCTTCTTCCTTCTTCTTCTTCTCCTCTTCATCCTTCTTCTTCATCTCCACTTGTTTCTTTGCTTCCTCCTATTTGTCCTCAGCTTCCTTTTGCTTGTCTACTTGTTCTTCTTGCTGCTCCTGTCCTGTTGCCTTGGATGGTGTATCCAGAGTAACATCTTCTCCGTCTAGGGCATCGACATCAATAGTGTCGACCAGTTCAACAACTCAGTTTCCTTCATCATCAAATGCTTCATCCAGTTTGGATATAACCGGTTCACTTTCAGCTTCCCGGTTTGCTAGACGCACTTTATGCATATGAACTGCTATAGTCATATGCAGATGAGTGTCTTTTTCCACATCATCTACTTTTCCCTCTAGCAACCAGAGTCTTCTTTTTTGGGTAAAGAAGAGTCCTTTGTTTTGATTGATGACATTGAATAATTTTGAATTGGATAGGTCAGGAAAATATTGAGCAAACACTTTTTCCCTTATTTCCTGTTCCTTTTCTATGGCAATGCACCATTTAATATCTAAGGACTTATACAAAGAATCCGGTGTCTCAGATCTAATTTCTGAGGGCGACCGGTCATTATCACATAGATATTTAATGATTTCATTTTCAACAGCTTCCTTTTCATCATCATTGAAATCATCAAAATAATCAATCAAATCATTCAGCAGTTTTCTCCTAATGTTCTTGATTGTTCTTTGACAATGTGTCAAAGGTTTGTAGGAGGAGATGTCAATATTTACCAATGCTGAAGATGCCAGTTCATTCTTTGTCTTCTTTCTTGTCTGCCTCGTCTTCTTGGGCTGCTCCTTAGACACAGTTTCCTCTGAGTCTGGTGAGTGGCTTTTTGTCTTCCTTTTTCTCTCGAAGACCTTAGCTGGTGTTGCTTCTAGTTTCTTCTTGGCTGGTGACCGTTTGGTCACTTTAGAACTTGCTGTTATTATTGGTGCAAATGCTGCAGGCACTACCTTTGCCTTCTTTACTACAGGTTCTTTTCCTTTCTTTGTAGCGGGTTCCTTGATCGGTGTTATCCTTTCCAGATAGGTTCCGATCTTTTTTGCCTTTGGATCAAGAGGTGAGGCAATAAGGGTAGAGGCATCCCCATCTAGCATATCATTCATCACCTCATAGCCCATTGGCTCCACTTCCTCTTTTCTGGGCTCAACAACCTCCATTATGCATTGATCTACTGTGATGGTGAAGCAGATATCGTCTTCATATTTCTTGACGATTTCACATGATATTCTCATTCTTAGGCTCATTTTGCCTCTGAACTCATCCAAGTACCTATTCAGGACATCGGGATAGCCAGTTCCGACTGCTTGAATGCTTTCTTTGATTTTCTTAGTCACTAGTTGGTCAGTAGACCACTGGACATCTCCTACTCCTAGAAAGTAACCTTGGAAATAGAAGAACAACCCAACCAGTAGTTGTCCAATCTTGAACCTTAGTGCATTATCCTGTTTGATCGACTTCAAATTCAACAGGAGTTGTCTCTGCATACCGGTGCATAGGTCAAATGATGCATCCTTCTTTATCATCCGGTAAGCGGCATTTACTGCTACAATAGATACAAAGTTAATTTTGCTGGCAGAGAATGTCCAGTAGCCTATCACCATGCAAGCATACTTAACCAAATCATCCTTGATCGAGTTGACTATCATGCCTCGTGAGTCGCTCACTAAATCAGTGAGCTTGGACATCTTTGTTTTGCTTACCATCCTTAGGGCTGGCACATCCCCTATTTTGTAGAAACTAGTGATGACATGTATTACTTGTGGCATTATATCATGCGTTCTCTCTAGGTATATCTTGTCACCATGGACTCTGCTCAGAATGATCCTAATGTGATCCTATGTGAAATCTTCCAGAAAGTAGATGACATTGTGGAGTTTCTTCTTCTCCAAAATATTAAACTCCAGTTTGATCTTCTTATCCTTTCCATGAAATAAACCTAACTCAGAGTGGATAGCTAGAGACCACAGGTCTTCAATCTTGCAATCGATATTGTCAGAATTTCCCTCTTCTGATAACTTAATGATGAACAAGTAGTACCAAACTGGTACTGAGAGGGGGGGGTGAATCAATATAGATAAAAACACAACCTTAAACATGTTTGTCAGCAAACACTATGCACTGACAGACAAACATCAACACTAGTCCTTCAACAGAGTTCAACCGACAAAACCTAGTATAACTGAGACAAGAAAAGATCGGTTGACACTTATCTTCTCATATAATATAATAATTCATTCCCATTTCACCCTAATGCATGAACAGGTAATCTACCATCAAAGATGTACATATTACTGCAAGATCAACATGCATCACCACTTAACAGAAAACAATCATAACACCACATGAAGAAAACATCACACTTGACACACATATTTTTCATGTGGAAACCCAATTGGGAAAAACCACGGTGGGGATGAATACCCACAAGCTTGTTTTTGAACTCTTTAGAAGTCTGCTCTGTTAGGATCCTTGTCCGGTTAAAGATAGATACAATAGGTTCTATTAGGAACTGATCTTGTTAGGGATCACTCGGTTAAGGGATGACTACAATACCTGGTTAAGGGTTAAACCCTATTAAGGGTACCTTGTTAGAGGATTTCAAGAACTCAATAGCTAAAGGATATCAATGACTCAGTAGCTTTGAGTTACCTTGTTAAAGGATTTTCAACAAGCCGATTAAGGCTACCCTGTTAGGGGATTTCACAACTGTTGAAGTGGTTAAAGATCAATAGGTATATCAATGACCTGATAATAGCACTCAATGCCAATGCATATCCACTTAAGCTCCTCTTCACCTTCTGCACTTACACTCTGCAGATATAACTTCCCTCCTTTAGTTTGGCAAGAATCACGTATCTCTTCTCTTAGATACACACACACAACTTTTACCAACCACCTCTGAAAGAATCACAACATCGACCTTATAGGACAACAGACAGGTCGGTAGCATAAACCCTAAACCCTAAACCTGTTAGGTTAAGGAATTCAAGCTGTTCAATCCTAACCATTGAGCATACTGCATTGAATGCAACAATCATTCTCCATCATGGCGGCTGATAACCCATCACACATTATTACCATTTATAGACTTCGCACATTCCTGAGGTAGATATGAACACTCTCCTTCATGCAAGATCCTTCACGTACACAAGGCTTACGTGGTAACACTATCTATTTTCTATTACCATTCTAACTTCATCACATAAAGTCACCAGTTGAGCCACAAAGGCTTGAAGCACTCCAACCGGAAACCCTAAAGTTGAGACCACCAACTGGTAGTCATACATTGCTTCCATGTGCCAGTTCCCATAACCTTATGCTAGTTCACCTTGAAAAAGTACAACGCTTCACTTTGGTACAAATACCGGTTCATAGTGTTATACCGATTCTTACATATGCCGATTCTCACCTCTTTAATGTATTGACATCAATGACAACATACAATGTCATTATGTCCACATACCGGCTCTCATACCGGTTCACATAATGCCAACAATCTCCCCCTTTGGCATTGATGGCAATATTCAAAGATATCTCTCCACTTCACATCTTCTCCCCCAATTTCTGCAAATATCTTCTTCACTTCACATCTTCTCCCCCTTTGACAACAATGCCAAAGTGGAGGCAAAAGATTTCTTGTTCCATTATGCTACTCCCCCTAAGGAGTAGCATCCTTTAACACTTAGTGCAAAAAGAAATGACTATGCAATACCTGACTGATGTGGAGCAAGTACTTTTAGTTCACCTTTTTGAAGGGGCAGTACCCCTAATGCATCTCTTAAGTACATAAATGTTGTGTTTGGGAGAGGCTTGGTGAATATGTCTACTAAGTGCTCCTTACTGGAAACATGTTCCAGTGCAATCTCTTTGTTCTAAACCTTTTCCCTCAAGAAATGATATTTAAGCTCAAAGTGCTTGGTCCTAGAATGTAAAATTGGATTCTTTGAAATATTGATAGCACTTGTGTTATTACAGAATATGCTTACCGGTTTAGATACTGGAACTTTGAAGCCATTTAATACATGCTTCATCCATATTATCTGAGTGCAGTTCATGAAAGCTGCAACATACTCCACTTCCGCTATAGACTGAGAGATACAACTCTACTTCTTACTCATCCATGAGACCAGTCTACCACCGAGAAAGAATGCACCACTAGTTGTGCTCTTCTGGTCATCCACATTACCTACCCAATCATTATCTGTAAATACTTTTAGGTTGAAATCATTCCTATATGGGTACCACAATCCATAGTCAACTATTCCCTTTAGATACCTAAGAATCCTCTTGACTGCAACCAAGTGGGATTCTCTTGGACTTTTTTGGAACCTCACAGTAATGCCAACTGCATGAGCAATATCTGGTCTACTATGCACTACATAATGCAACTTACCAATCATGGATCAGTATTCCTTCTCATCAACCAATGTTGAGTCATCCTCTTTGGATATTTTACAACCAGTCACCATCGATGTACCAACCAGTTTGCTATCTTCCATGCCAAAGGTCTTCAACACCTCTTTGACATACTTGGACTGAGTGATAAAGATTCCATCTCTCATCTGCTGAATTTGCAGTCCAATGAAGAACTTAATCTCTCCTATGAGTGACATCTCAAACTCCTTCTTCATCTCATCTGCAAACTCATGACTCATCTTGTCATCTCCACCAAAGATAATGTCATCAATAAATACCTCACAGATCAAAATCTGATCTCCTTTAGTTTTCAAGTAAATATTGCTATCTTCACTTGTTCTCTCAAATTCAATTTTCACAAGATGAGAGTGCAGACATTCATACCATGCTCTAGGTGCCTGCTTTAGACCATATAAGGCCTTATGAAGTCGACACACTATGTCACTATCTTCTGATAGGGAAAACCCATCTGGTTGCTCTATATACACCTCCTCTTCCAGTACACCATTTAGGAATGCAGATTTTACATGCATTTGATATACTTTAAATCCTTTAAAAGCTGCATATGCAAGGAGCATACGAACTCCTTCCAATCTGGCTATAGGTGCAAAAGTTTCTCCATAGTCTTCTCCTTCTTCTTGGGCATACCCTTTACACACCAGTCTGGCCTTGTTTCTAATCACCATGCCATCCTCATTCAACTTATTTCTGAAAACTCATTTGGTACCAATGACATTTTTATGCTTCGGTCTGGGTACCAAGGACCATGTACCATTTTTCTCTATCTGGTCAAGTTCCTCTTCCATTACCTTGATCTAGTCTTCATCTTTATGTGCCTCTTTGAATGAATTAGGCTTGAATTCAGAGATCAAACATGAGCTTTCTCTGACTCTTCTTCTTGTAAGGATTCTAACATTGTTATATCCTATGATCTGCTTAGGATCATGATTCAACTTGACATACCGGGGAATGGTCTTAATAGATTCCTCTTGCTTTTCTTCTTCATCTTCATCTCCATCAGTATCAGCATCTACATCTGCCGGTGTAGGAACACTGTTACTAGTACCTGGTTGACTGACAACCAATTCCCAAAAGGTTACCACCGGTTTATTTACCACTTGCTCACTACCGGTTACCTCAGTTTTCTCAAAGGATTCATCAACTCTTACATTGATACTTTCCATAATTCTCTGAGTCCTATTGTTGTAACACTTGAGAGCTTTACTTTTGGTGGAATATCCTAGGAATATCCCCTCATCACATTTAGCTTCAAACTTGCCCTGATGTTCACTCCTTTTGATATAACATTTGCTACCAAACACTCTAAAGTAGCTAACAATAGGTGTCTTACCGGTCCAATACTCAAAAGGCATTTTATCCTTACCTTTCTTGATGAGTATCTAGTTCATTGTGTAGACTGCAGTACTCACCACTTCTCTCTAAAAGGTGTGAGCTACCTTTCCTTGAATCAACATGGTTCTAGCTACTTCAACCATAGTTCGGTTATTCCTCTCTGCTAGGCCATTCTGCTGTGGAGTCCGAGGAGTAGATAGTTTCCTCTTGATGCCATGTTCTTCACAATATTTGTTGAATTCACCGGAAGTAAATTCCCCTCCTTAATCAGTTCTCAGGCACTTGATCCTTTTATCGCTTTCCTTCTCCACTAATGCTCTGAAGGCTTTGAACTTCCCAAAAGCTTCAGACTTATCTTTCAAGAATGTGACCCACATCATTCTAGAGCAGTCATCAGTGAGAATCATGAAGTACCTATCACCCTGCACACTTCTAGTTTTCATAGGACCACACTAGTCAGTATGCACAAGATCAAGAAAATTGTCAGCAGTGAAAGGTTTACCTTTAAAGGTTGAGGAAGATATTTTCCCCAATTCACACTCTCTGCACAAGATATTATCTGGTTTGCTTAGCACTGGTAACCCTCTATCTGCCTTGATTTTACTAGCCCTCACAATGTTATCAAAGTTTACATGACAGAGTCTCCTATGCCATATCCATATATCATCAAATTTAGCCATAAGACATGTACTTATATTTGCATTCAACTGAAATAAGTTACCTTTGGTCTGCATGTTAGTCACCACTAGTTCACCATCTTTTCCTTTGATTCTGAACACTCCATTCCTAAATTCCAGAGTGAGACCGTTGTCATTCAGCTGGGCAACACTCAAAAGGTTGTGTCTGAGACCATCAACCCAATATACATTGTCAGCACTACTCTTTCCATTCAGAGAGATGGACCCTCTGCCTTTGACCATGCATGGTGCATCATTTCCAAAGTGAACCACACCACCATCATACTCTTCCAAGGATAGAAACTTGCTCTAGTCACCAGTCATATGGTGAGAAAAACCACTATCAATGATACACTCATTGGAATTATCAAATTGGGAGACAAGAGCTTTCTTGTTTGACACATCTTCTTGGACAGCAACAAACACAATATCTTCATTTTCTTCACCCTTTGATTCCTCATCTGTGACACCTTCATCAATTGCCACAAAACAGTTTGTCTAGTTTCCTCCTTTGAATTTCTTGAACCTTTCCAGTTTATCCTTGTTATCACCATTAGGACAGTTCACAACAATATGTCCTATCCGGTTGCAACAAAAACATTTCAAAGGAAGCTTACCTCTGTATTTACCGGTTCCTTTAGGGAGTTTCCTTGCAAGAAGAGCTTCAAACTCCATGAAGAATTCCTCATCATCCATTACTCTGCCTTGTCTTGGTTCACCACTAGTGCTAGCTTCTTTTCCTTTTCTAGATGGTACATCAGAAGCTTTAAACGCTGATTCAGTCTTTTGAACACTACCATAAAAAATATTTAGCTCATATGCTGTCAACTTTGCAATGATGGAGTCTAGGGATACCTTAGTCTTGTCTATTGATCTCAGCTCCTGAATAACAACAACCCTTATTGCATAGACTAGCAACAGGGATCTCAGAACTTTTCTTACCACAGTGGAATCTTCCATTTTACCACCTGCACTCTTGATATCTCCAGCAATGGTTTTGATTCTTATACCATATTGTTGAATGGTCTCACCTTCAACCATTTGCATGTCTTCAAACTTCCCTCTAAGGCTTTCTTCCTTAGCTTATTTTACATGCTCATCACCGCCATAGATATTTTCAAGAGTATCCCATACCTCTCTCCTATATCTCTCTCTTTTGGTCATCGGTGAGAGTACCGGTAGGGACAACATAGGCATTCTCAACATAGCTCTAGTGTTGAGCACCCATTCTTCTGATGAATATCTTCATTCTATCTTTCCATATACTGAAGTTTTCTCTGTTAAACTTTGGACCTTCCCTTTACATCATTAGACTGGGATCTTTGCGTCAAGCAGTTAAGCTTATAACATAGAGGACCTGGAGGATGCTCTGATACAAATTGATAACTTAATGATAAACAAATAGTACCAAATCAGTACTGAGAGGGGGGGGAGAATTAGTATAGACAAAAACACAACCTTAAATAGGTTTGTCAGCAGACACTATGCACTGACAGACAAACAACAACACTAGTCCTTCAACAGAGTTCAATTGGCAAAACCCAGTATAACTGAGACAAGCAAAGACTGGTTGACACTTATCTTCTCATATAATATAATACTTCATTCCCATTTCACCCTAATGCATGAATAGGTAATCTACCATCAAAGATGTACATATTACTACAAGATCAACATGCATCACCACTTAACATAAAATAATCATAACACCACATGAAGAAAACATCACACTTGACACACATATTTTTCACGTGGAAACCCAACTGGGAAAAACCACAGTGGGGATGAATACCCACAAGCTTGTTTTTGAACTCTTTAGAAGTCTGCTCTATTAGGAGCCTTGTCCGGTTAAAGACATATACAATAGGTTCTGTTAGGAACCGATCCTATTAGGGATCACTCGATTAAGGGATGGCTACAATACCTGGTTAAGGGTTAAACCCTGTTAAGGGTACCTTGTTAGAGGATTTCAAGAACTCAATAGCTAAAGGATATCAATGACTCGGTAGCTTTGAGTTACCCTGTTAAAGGATTTTCAACAAGCTGGTTAAGGCTACCCTGTTAGGGGATTTCACAACTGTTGAAGTGCTTAAAGATCAATAGGTATATCAATGACCTGATAATAGCACTCAATGCCAATGCAGATCCACTTAAGCTCCTCTTCACCTTCTACACTTACACTCTGCTAAAATAACTTCTCTTCTCTGGTCTGGCAAGAATCACGTATCTCTTCTCTTAGATACACACACAACTTTTACAAACCACCTCTAAAAGAATCACAACATCGACCTTATAGGACAACAGACAGGTCGGTAGCATAAACCCTAAACCCTAAACCTGTTAGGTTAAGGAATTCAAATGGTTCAATCCTGACCATTGAGCATACTGCATTGAATGCAACAGTCATTCTCCATCATTCATTTTCCACCGATTTCATGGCGGCTGATAACCCATCACACATTATCACCATTTACAGACTTCACACATTCCTAAGGTAGATAGGAACACTCTCCTTCATGCAAGATCCTTCACGTGCACAAGGCTTACATGGAAACACTATCTGTTCTCTATTACCATGCTAACTTCATCACATAAAGTCACTAGTTGAGCCACACAGGATTGAAGCACTCCAATCGGAAACCCTGAAGTTGAGACCACCAATCGGTAGTCATACACTGCTTCCATGTGCCGGTTCCCATAACCTTATGCTGGTTCTCCCTGAACAAGCACACCGCTTCACTTTGGTATAGATACCAGTTCACAGTGTTATACCGATTCTTACATATGCCGATTCTCACTTCTTTAGTGTATTGACATCAATGACAACATACAATGTCATTATGTCCACATACCGGTTCACATAATGCCAACATCTTCTACTATCACACCAGCCGGAACTTGTGATAGGGCATTACACTTAGACTTCCGTTGTATGAAACTTGCAAACTCGACGAATGCAACAGAACTAGTATGAGATGCAGAAGCCATGATAGAGAATTTCAAGAACTCAAGAAATACCTTTTGAAATGTGTGAATTTAGGGCTTGCTGATTCTCCTTCACTTCACACTCCATCGGTTGCAGAATCACCGCTTTGTGTTCTCCACTTGATTGTTTGTAGTTTGAATTCGAATCTCCTTCGCGGTTTCTCAATTTCTCAAGATCTTAGCTAAAATCACCTTTTCGTCGCTCTGCTCTTTGAAAATTTTTTCTTCGCTATAAAACTGATAGTGAGAAATGATTTGAAAAATGCTTTTAAGCATATTCCTCACCTATCGCCATTAATGCTCCTCCATTAGGGCGTAAACCCTAATTTTCCCTTTTACCATTTTCAGTCTTTTGTCACAAGACAGGTATCACACACCGGTTAAGGTCTTTTACTGGTGTAAATCGGGGGTTTGAGACATTTCGCCGTTTGCTCCCCCTAAGCTTTTCTAAAGCTTAGTTTGTCAGTTCTGTGATTTCCACACTAGGTGTAGAAATCAGTTCCTGTTGTAACGCTACTGGTTTCTTCTTCCAGGTTTTGTTCATGTCCGCTTGAACAATGTCAACATCAATATTTCCTTCTAGAGTGATTGGTATATCATCAAATATGTTCTTTCTTGATCTACAGAATCTGGCAATGTGACCCAGTTTGTTGCAGTGATAGCAGACCAATCCAGGTGCTCTCCAAGGTCCAATGTTCATGTTTCCATTCTTCCTTCTACATGTTGCAGTAGTGTGACCATGACCATGACAAATCCAATAGTTTTCTCTCCATTCGGTTGCCAGTTGATAGCCACTATTACCTGACTGATGATTATAAGTATTAAACTGGTTAGGGTTCTGATTCACAAAAGATTTTGGACCAGCTCCTTGAGTCCTTTGTGGATATCTTCCAGTGTTGTGCATGACAGACCTACATTCAAATGCTCTATGTCCATACTTGTTGCATGCAGAATAGTTACCATTGAATCTATAGGATCTAGGCTTATCATTTAGGAAATAAGGAAAATTGTTGTAAGCCTTACTCCTACACACATTTGCAGTATGTCCTTCTTTAAGACAGTTAAAGAAAATAGGTTTAAACTTTTTCTTACGTTTATCCTTTGATGCCAGTTGTTTCATTGACATTCCAGCATTTGTACTAGAGGTCTCACCTTCCTCATGACCAGAATAACCAAGTCCATAGGTATTCTTGACCGGTTTGGCAGATTCAAGCTTTTGCTCAAGCTTGACAGTACTCTTGTTGAACTTAGCAAGTATTTCCTTTGACTGAGAGAGTTCTTTGGAAATAGCAGCATTTGTTTCCATCAGGGTTGCATTCTCAAAGATAGCTGTGTTTAGTTCACCTTGTACCTCTTCTTTTTCCATTCCACTTTCATGGAGTTGAGCAGATATGGCACTAATCTCTTGCTTCAACTTAGAGATCTCATGATCTTTGTCTTTCACCAGATCTTCAGTCTTCCTCTGGTTCTCAAGTTCTTGACACATTCAGATAGTCAGTCTTCCAGCTCCTTTCTCAGGTTGGAGTTAGACTCATTCAACTTTTCTACTTCTTGAATTAGGGCTTCCATATCCGCTTCATCAGAAGAATTATTTTCAGATAACTCAATCAGTTTTTCAGCATGCTCTCTTCTTTTTTCTTGAGATGCCTTGTATTTGACCATAAGATCATCATAGGTTTGCTTAGACTGAGTGAGCTGATGAGTAAGTTCCCTCAATGTGTATTCCCCCATATCTCTTTCCAAGTGGTTGAACTTATAGAAAGGTTGGCTCTGATACCAATTGATGAATACTAAGAGGGGGGGTGAATTAGTATGCCAAAAATCTTTGCACTAAAACACTTTGTTAGTCTAACAGTAAACCAGTAAACAGTTTATTAGACAAACCGGTTAGTACACATGCGAACAAAATAGCAAATAATGCATTTAACCACATAAACACAAACACCATAACACAAAGGATTTTGACGTGGAAACCAAAATGGGAAAAACCACGGTGAGATGAAACTCACAAGTAACTATCTGCAGAATAGGAACTAGACCGGTTAAGGTCTTACAATGTTCTTTACCATAATAGATCCTGTTAGGAATCTCAATCTCTGTTAGGAGATAAGTCCAGTTAAAGACTACCTTGCTAGAGGATTTTAGATCCACAGATGTGAACCACCTTGTTAGAGGATTTACAAAAGGCTTTTGGGCCTACCTAGTTAAGGGCTACATACTTGTCAAAGATGTAAGTAATCAACAAGTATATGATCTATCAGATAGAACAAATTGCTTGGTTAGATCCTTGATAGCTCGTTCCCAATGCATCCCAGCATTACTTTAGTCTTCTACACATTCAGACTCTCTCTATCTCATCAATCACCTTTAAACCCTAGCAACAACATTGACCACAACAACTATATCAACACATAACTTCAACAACCTAAAACCCTAGACATGATGTCCTTATAAAGGAATCTGATTTCATGTCAGTCCAATAGGATTACAGTACAATTTCCTAGGTTCAATGCATCTAGACATATTCTGGTAATCATGACACAAAAGCACCATTTAAGTGTCAGCACCATCAAACAATCGGTGGATGGTAACTCATCACAAAAATGTCGGTTGGTAACTCATCATAGAGTATTACTGGTTCATACAAAATACCAGTTGTCGGTTTGTCAAAAATGAAGACTGGTAAAAATGTGTTATGTCGCTTTGATCCCTCATACCACTTGGCATCCATGAACTGCTTGGGGTTGACATGCCGCTTCAGACCGGTAAACACATTCTGCAAAACATCAATAGTCTAAAGACTATAATACATCATACCGGTTGTGCTCTAACTCATACATATAAAGGAGATCTCAATGCAAGTGTGTGTCCATCAATGACAATCACAACATAAACATCAAAAATGCCAACACAAACCATGAACTTGGATTTGCAGATTGTAAGAGGATTTTGACCTATTCCTAGAAGGAGATCTTGATTTGTTGGGACTGGTGTGATGGTCACTCTAGTCCTCCACACTTTTTGCACTCCAATGGGGGATTTATTCGTCACTATAAATAAAGTTTATCTTGAAGATCACAGCTCCGTACCTACTTCCTACACACAAAAAGAAGGGGAAATAGGTTGGAAAAAAGGGTTTTCCTAAGTCATACCCTAGTTTAGGAATTAACCTTGAATGAGATATTTCTAATACTAAAATAAATAATGAAGAGATATACCTCAAATCTATAATGATTGATAATGATGCTTTACTTCTTGAATGCAATCACATATGTTGTATGAAATGGCATGAACATGACAAAAACCTAATCACACACACATGATTGCATATGAATGTTGTACATTTCTCCATAATAATTGAATGAAGAAAATGTAGCCTTGAAGACCTCTAAAAATGCTTGATGATGAACACTTCAATGGTTTAATGCTTGATCACTTGAATGTGAAGACTTAAAATTAAAATGAATTGATTAATATCTTTACATATGAGGATCTAGGTTAATTTACCAATTAGGCAAACCTCCAATGGTCATATGGAGCCACCAATTTATTTTCTCGCTAGAGAAATAGGTCTCACTCCCTCCTTAAAAGTTGGGCCCCAAAGAGGGGAACTAGGGTGCTAGCACCCTGGTCCTCCTCAATTAGGGACTAAATTTTGGGCCAAGGGAGGAGGAAACCTCTCCTAGGAATCACTTGGTAGGTGTACTGAGCAAAAAAATTGGAGTCAATGCATTGAATAGACCTAGATAAGAGGTTAGGAGGAAGGGGCACAAAAATGAGGTGTAAATTGGCTTGGTGACAATTTATGACACTACATTTAGCCCCCACTTTAACAAGAGTATGAGTCTATGAAAATACTTAGGATAATGATGAGAAAGGACATGGATACACACTCTAGATGTGTTTTTCTAGGTGATCCATGTTGCGGAGGAGAGTACGAATCGTATAGCTATGTTTGACTAGTTCCAATCATCCTCGTACATGTGTGCAAGTGATGTCTGGTTTCAAGTATATAGAATCTCCTATAAGAGTTTGTTTCCTCTAGTTTCAAGCATGCATCAACCTTTTTAAGACATATAATGCAAATGCAAATACCAAGGGGCAAATGTATGGTTTTGAGAACATCTCAATTATGAGTTTGTTTTCTCTAGTTTTGAGAATGTGCAACCTCATTTAAGACAAATACATGCTTATTTTAGTGGAAATCCTTTGTAAGAGTTTGTTTCCTCTGGTTTTGGTAATGTGTACCTATCTAAGACATATATCCAATGCTGCATCTAGTTTTGGGTGTGAAGCATCTCGTATAAGAATTTTTTCCTTTGGTTTCTAGAATGAACACCCCATTTAAGACATGCAAGAATGATATGCAAAAATATGGTACGATATGGTACAAAGAGTACAATATGGGTTCCCCCCCTTAATATGTCAACATAGCCCTATGTTGGTGTCTGAAGGAAGCTAGAAACATGGATATCCACCTTTATACACTAAGGGGATATCCTTTATGCACCAATGCCATAAATCCAAGATAAAGAGGGAATAATCTTACAAGAAAAGATAAGATAGTTGAAAAAGAGATATCTTGCAACAAGTGTAAAGAGGATCCTTGGAGGAGAAGAGATCTTTTCTCAAAATAAATTTACCTCCAAGAGGAGTTCTTGAACAAACATAACATCTTCTACCAAAAAGAATGGAAGGAGAACAAGAATGCATACCTTCCTCTATTTCTAGGTGAAAGGGATTCTTGATGAAGGATAAGACACTTTTGACCCAACGTGAAGGGGTAAGTTTATAATAGATATACATTGCCAAGTGAAGAAGAGGTTATAGCCAAGGATATTCACCTCTTGCATGAGAGATATTTGAGCAAACAACAACTTCACACAAAGAATGAAATTAAATCATAAGGAAATGCCACTCAACAAAGGAAAAGGTGGATCCTTAGAAAGGATAAGAGAGAAATAAATTATTTCCCCCCAAGTGTAAGGACAATGAGAAGAATTACACAACCTCTAAGGTGAGATTGGACATAAGAAAATGAAGAATATACTCACATGAAGGGATATTCAATGCAAGAAAAGAAATTTATATATGTTAAATGCAACTTTAAAGAATACATAATCTTCAAAGAAAAGAGAGAAAATTAGAATGAACGATCACATATTCTAGTAGAGAGTAAGATTAATCATTACAAACATACCATTCCACATAAGAAAGGAATGTTGGCATTGTGTTGTCATTGATGTCAACCGGTATGGGATGACCACCAGTAGTAGAGATGGATGTGAAATAATGCTATGAAGGAGTACATGATGTGATATCTTGGATATCACCTTGTATTGCAGAACACTGGTAAGGTAAGGAAGATGACCTCAAGAGTCACCATTACATGAGTTAGTGTCTGACTTGTGTGATGAGATAGAGAGGTATCTGAGTGGTTGTTTGTGATGAAGAGGCAGAATGTTACCTAAATCACATCAACATTGGAGGAGAAGAATGAATAGGTCACCGATATGCTGTGAGGTTGTAGAACAACAAGACTCCCACTGGATGAAGATGCAGTCATCATGAGAAGCAATGACTGACAGTGAATGTGCTCACATCAGATCACATGTGCCTGTTTGAAGAGATGCTGCACAAACAGGGAAGTCACATAAAGAGAATTGTAGGATGTAGAAGGCAAGGTGTTACTCCACCAACTAAGTGGAGCTTATCTCCTATTATGCATTATGTGCATTCTAATTTGGTGAGATAATAGTGAAGAGGTAAAGGGATGTACTTGAAGGCTCACACTAGATCTACCGGTGAATTGAGGGAATGCCTTAAGTGCATGAGATCAGGGTTATGCACTAGACCGATAGAGAAGGCATGTTGAGATGCCAGTATAGAGGAAGTGTGAAGTGTTTGTTACCTTGACAAACCAGTAGAGGAATGAACAAAATTGATTAGGGAAAAGGCAAGGCTAAGAAGATGCAGTCAGAAGTAGAATGACCTCATTGAAGATGGAGTCTAGTGAAGATTGATGACTAGTGTCATCAAGAGTTGTAACTGATATGTAAGCCCACTGGTAATATGAGTGAGGTGCAGATGCGAATGACTCCCCACTTTGTGGGAATGAGCATGCTTTGGATAGACATGTCTGGAGACCGGTTTAGGTGTTCCACTGACAGTATAGCAAAGGGCACAGATGAGGAAGTAACCGGTAGAATTTCTGGTTGACGACCCTATATGGACCGACCTGAATGGTCAAGGTGGCAGAGCTGGTCAACTTAGATGCCACATGGAACATGGTGAACTTGCATCAGATGAAGATGGAATGTACACCGATGGGGTAGGTGTAGAGTTGGTCGACTTTAGAGGAGACTGCAAAGCTTGAGGTGAAGGTGCAGAAGTATGTGGATCAAGATTAAATGGACAAGAGAGGATCGGGGATATACTGATCGAGTAGATCAGATTAGTCGAAGCAACCCATCATGCCATTTATGGTGTTTGACCAAGGAGTATGACAACAAATTATTTATAGGTTGTTGAAGATGAAATGCATGTTTTAGAAGGTGCGTTATTGGTGGTGTTGTGTAGATGAATGTTAGAGTGATCAAATCAATCAATATCTGATTGGATTTGGTTCACCTCAAGGATGGTGAGGAAACCCTAACCGCCTGGTTTTTGAATTGGGTTTTGGCGGGAAAACCTGGTTATAAGAATGAAGACCAAAGAGATTGTTTGGTGCTGTTGTATAGAAGAATATTATGCTACTATGAAATGTAATACTTCTGTACATAAGAGAAAATCAGCCAAGTGCTCAACGAGCATCTAAGAAGTGAGTGGGAGTGAGGGAGAACCCAGTTGAAGTGTTCAACTGGTAGGAGAGAAGAACCATTAGTGTTCATACCAACAGAGCAAAAGTGAAGGAGCCTGTAGAGAAGGTAGACAGATAACCGATCCAGTGAGAACAAAACAGAAGAGAGGTGAACTGGTCGAGCTTACCGACTGTAGCGTCCTAAAATTGCGACAATTGCAATTTTGACTGCATTTGGGTCTTCACGATGGCGACGCAACACTGAACCTGAATGGAGACCCTAAAACTTGTTCATGACATCAAAAACTGCATTTTTCAGCACCCTGGCCTGATCCTCCTTGCACCCTGCTGTCCCTGGAGGTGGGACCATGGCACCCAGCGCCCTGGTCCCCCAGGACTAGGGTGCCCAGCGCCCTGGTCCCCCAGGACTAGGGTGCCCAGTGCCCTGGTCCCCTAGGACCATGGCGCCCAGCGCCCTAGTCCCTGGCCCTATTTTTGGGCCCAATCTCTTTTGGGTCTCGGGTCTTTATGTTTGCAAATTGGAAAATAATCTTTCCTGGTCGGCCTAACGTCAGAAAAATCAGTCTATCAACCCTAATTGGCAAGTATATAAACTACATTTCCTCTCCCATTTTAAGAGGAGGAAGGACATATGTATACAAGACGCGGAAGCAATATTCAAACATTCAATTATTCAAGCATTCAAGAATTCCTTCAAGCAATTGATCATTCTAAGTCTCCATTCAAGGCTAAGTGTTGCATTCAAGACAAGGATTCAACCATTGAAGAGGAGATCACATACAACATACAACATACAACAACATTTACACCTTTGCATGTAAGAATACAAATATTCTTACAACAAGGTATTGGTACTTTATTACATTACAATCATTTACACTTACAACATTTCTCATTTCTTGGTTAATTCCAAAACCGGGGTTTGACCTAAGGGCAAACCCCTAATCCCTAACCCCCTAATCGTCCTCTCTTTTCTGTGTGTAGGTTGCAGGTACACGGCTGTAATTGAAGATCTGGAATCCTTGTGCAGAGACGAACAGATCCCCCTTCATTTCGCAGATTTTTCGGAGGACCGTGTGCACGTCGGGCGCCATCGTCCTGTCAACTTTCGCTCAAATTTGCAGGACAGCGTCGTCTCAATATTTTACTGCTAATTCCAGGTCCGCAGCTTCATCTTATATTCCTATCTCTGTTTATAAGTGAATCTTTCTCACTTTCTATGCATTCCTAGCTTAATCCTTCTATCTACATTCTTTACAAAAGAGGGTAGCCTTGCTGTCAAACACTTGAAACTCATTTAGAATCCAATCTTGCATTGTGTGGGATTGGATCTTGTGGGTTTCAACCCCTTTTTTGAATGTAAAGTCTCCCCTAAGTGAAAACCGTCAACCCTAGTGACCTCCTTCCCCTCTCCTCGGAGTGGTGGGGGGAACACTTAGGGTTCGCTCGTGATTTTCCGCTTTACATTTTAGTGAACCTGATGTGAACATCCTTTCTAATTATTCATGGTCAGATCTAAAAAATTTGCTTCCTTAATTACATTTCCATGTTTGATCTTTTGCAAATTTTAGAGGTTAATTGCATAAAAACCCTAAATTTTCTTTTTAGTAATTGAGCTTGCGAAATGTTTAATTATTAATGCTTGTTTTAGATCTACCCTTCTATTGCAAATTCTCAATTCATATCTGTGCTTTAATTTTTAAAATTAAGTGGTTAAGTGTCAAAACCCTAATTTTTAAAACCTCCTTGATTCAACCTTTGGCTGATAATTTCACTGATCAAAACATTTCCAAATCAGTTGTAACTTTGGATTCCGCAACAAAATTATAATATCTTTCATCCCTAAAAATTTGGAAAAAAGTTGCGAGGACCGTGTGCACCCCGAGCGCCATCGTCCCCGACATTTTTTTCAAAATTTTGGGAGTTAGATCTTACTGTATTTTTCTGCTAAAATCTAGAATTTTGGCTGATTTTATCAATTACAACACTTTCAAAATTAAAGTCAAAGTTGGTCTAGTGATTGCTTGGATTAAGGCTTCTAAACATTCAAAAATTGTTGAAATTAAAATTTTGTGTCAAAATTGTGTTCTTACTGTCCTAAATCTGAAAAGTGTGTTGGCATTCATTCGAAATTTCAGTGTTTTATTCAAATTCTTGCAATTTGTGACTTTTGAAATTAAGTGTTTAATTACACCAAATTTGATTTCCACTTTCAAAATTGAATTTTGCATGAAATTGAGTCAACTTTTAAAATTCAAAACTTGCATTGCTTTTGGTATTCCCTCTAAAATCATAAAATTCAAAATTTCAGTTTCCCTCTCTTTTTCAAAATTCAAATTTTGCATTTTTTGACAATCTTGGTAGGGTTCAATTTTGAGATTGCAACTTTAATTTGGCCTATCTATAGATCGTAAAATCACTCAATTTTTTCAGATTAGCTTTAAAATCATCATAACTTTCATCCCTGCAAATTTCAAAAAAAGTTGCGAGGACCGTGTGCACCCCGAGCGCCACGGTCCCTGACATTTTTTCCGAAATTTCGGGAGATTGTCGTGATTGCATTTAACAGCTTAAATCTAGGAGATTGGCTGATTTTACTGAAATTTGCTACCTCTAAATTCAAAATTCTCTCTCCCTCTCTAGTGCATGAGTTTTACAACAATAAGCCCTACTTACACTATTCCCGTTAGACGAAGCCTTAGAATTAAGTCTTTCCAAGTTTAATTACCGAGGAGATGGAACCTAATTTGAATAGCCTTTTTAACGAGGACACGGGTAATTCCTCTAATCCTCCTAATGATGAAGAAGCTCTCCATGAGGTTTCTGTAGAACAAATTTCAAAATTGGATAACCAATTTGACGATTTTCGACAATGGATGTCTCAAGATTATCCCGATAGTCAAGCTCTTTCATTAATTGAGGGTCTAAAACATATGGTTCAAAGTGATAAGAATGGAATTGATATTTTGCATGGTATTGCACACATCGTGGATTTGAATGTGATGCCTATGAAGAGTTGTGCCGAAACTTTGGGTTATACACAACCTCCTACTCAAGTCAATCATTCTATTCCTTTGACAACTTCTATTGCTAGCATACCTACTTTTACATCAAACATAATGACTACTTCTATACAAGACATTCCCCCTATGATCACCAGTCATGGGGGCAATCCTTCCTCTTCAATTAACCCTCTTCCTTCATTTAATCCGACTTCTTCATTCATTCCTTCAATGAGTGTTCCTATTACATCTCCACAAATGAACATGACGCAAGGGGGCAATTCATTTAACCATTCCATTCCTCCTTGTAGTGCTCCTCTTTTCCAATCATCTCCTATGACTAACTATCATAGTGTTCCGCCACCTTAATCTCAATCAATACCTTCTTTCAATAACATAATACCTCCATCACAATCTAACACGTCTAATATGAATTCTTTGACTGAAGCGACCATTAACAATCTTGCACAAACCGTCTCTTCTTTACAACAACAAATTGCCTCTATGAATCAATCTAAGTTTAGTGTGCCCACATTTGATGTTGCGAGCCCACTTTCTCTTGACATTGTTCAAGCTATCCCTCCTAAACATGTTGAAATCCCGCATTTGGAGCTTTATAATGGTAAAGGTGATCCTCTAACACATGTTAAGACTTTTCAAACAATATGTACCGATTTTGCTTATGACCAAAGGTTGCTTGCAAAAATGTTTACTAGGACATTAAGAGATAAAGCCCTACAATGGTATTGCTCGTTGCCTTCTTATTCTATTACATCTTTCGAACAACTTGCAAATGCTTTTATTCAACAATTTCAAAACAATATAAGTCCTAAAGTTACTTTGATTGATTTAATACATTGTAAACAAGGTGTTAAAGAAAAAGTGACTGATTTCCTTGGTAGATATAAGCATTTGTACGCTCAAATTTCTTTTCCAGTGCCTGACAATGATATTCAAAGAATATTTATTTCTAATTTACAAAAAGATATTCGAGACAAACTTCTATTTTCTGAGTTTACTTCTTTCCAACAGTTGTGTGCAACTCTTCACAATTATCAACTGACTGTGAGTCAAATGGAACAAGCAAATCCTATGGCTCCGAGTGATAAGGGTGATAGTAGTCAACAACCATTTGGGAAGTTTAAATGGAACAGAGAGTCCATTAAATTCAATGAAAACATCATCAACAACAATGTGAATGCAGCATCAGGTGTGCCTCCTATTTCTAAGTTTTTCAAGAAAGAAAGAAAGTTTACTCCTTTGAATGAATCATTGCATAGTATTATGAATAAGTTATTGGAACAAAATGTTCTTACTCTCCCTCCTATAAAGCAAATCAATCCTACAAAGATCACCCTATTTTGATAACAAATCTTTTTGTCAATTTCATCGTCAACCTGGGCATGATACTGAAAAATGTTTTGCTTTAAAGGGTAAAATTCAAGGTTTGATTGATAATAATACTATCTCTGTTTCAGGAGTGAATGATAAAGGCAATACATCTGTAGCTCCTCCTAACCAAAATCTTAAGATTTTTACTGATCCATTACCTTCTCATACCTCTAATGTGATTGAGACTAATGATTCCTCTTTCTCATCTGATGGTCTTGTGTCTATGACTCCGAATGTGATTAACTTTGTAGAGCTGCAAGAAAACCCTAAAGAACCTTCCATCACATTTGATTCTAGTGAAACTATCAGGGCACTTGATGGTCCTTTATACATAGCTGCAAAAGTCAAGAATGCACCTTGCTGTGGAGTGCTTATTGATTCTTCTTGCATGGTTAATGTTATTACTGAAGAATTTCTCTTTACTTTACAATTGAATCAAGTGATCTATGACAAAACAGATGTGGTTGTGAAATTATTTGATGCATTTTCTTCTCCTGCAATTGGTTCTATTACATTACCTATTGAAATTCATAACAAATCCCTTGATGTGAACTTTGCTATTATTCCTTCATCCGAACAATTTCGTGTGAAGCTAGGCTATCCTTGGCTATCTTCCATGAAAGCTATTGCTTCTCCTATTCATAAATGTTTGAAATTTCCCCATAATGGTGAAGTTGTTACTATCAATCATAGTCTCTTTAAACCAGCTGAAAGAACTTCTAGCGTTCCTATTGATTATTTTTGTCCTAAACAATTCCAATTTCTTCCACCGCGAAGTGATCATCTTTTCAAATCTTATCAAAAGTGGAAAACAGATATGATCCTATCTCTAAGTGAACCTAGAACACCCAAACTTGATATTCCTATTGTTCTTGAGAAGGAAGTTCTTCCTTTGAAAGATAAAACTAATGTCTTTCCTCAAGAAGATTCCCAACCCATTCCTATGGATGTGACTATGTCTATGTCTAATAAACTTTCTAAAAGTAGGCCTATACCTCCTCGTCATGATGGACTCGGTCTCCTTCCTAAACCAAATATTCCTCATTTATATGGAGCAGTTCCTCCTCCTTCCTTTTATAAAGAGAAGAGACCTTCCTCTTCTCCTATTATCCAGCCTAAGAGACCACAACCTAAACACCCAAGTGATAAGGATGAGAACATTCCTCCTCCTCAATCTTCTCCACTTCCTACTAAGACTAGATGAAATCGTTCTACATGTGAATGTCAATGAAAGAATCATCTTAGAGCTCAAGCAACTGCTTCTCAAACTTTGCAATCCCCAAAAACACCTTCAACAAGCATTATTTCATTTTCTCCAAAATCTCCTAAACATAAGATGCATGATGGTTTTGATCCTGTGCGGGTTAAAGATCCTATTTTTATAAATCTTGATGATGATATAGATGAAAATGTTATTCATGATGAAAATGTTACTTCTCTTGCTTCTGATAGTGAATATGAACTTGTTGATATTGATAACCATTTATCTAACGAATTTTCTAAAGCACTTATCCTAGCTCCTAGACAAGAACAATGTGGCTTGGAACATGAACATAGCCCCTGTTTGGATCTTGTGATAGCTCCATCTACTGTGTTGGATGTTCCTCCTCTAGCGTGTTTCCTGCCTTCCCGAAACATTGATCAGCAAGATCGGGGGTTAGATGACATGCTAGACTAGTTTCATTAGCATAGCAGACTCTCTCCTCCTCTCTTTTGTTATTTCTTCTATGTGTTATTCTCATTCTTCTATTTGTTTTCCTTAGTGTTGTCTGCTTGAGGATGATGCAAAGCATTGAGATCTCTTTTGGTCTCTCTCATGTTGACTCAAAAGACACATGTGTTCCCTTCTTCTAGGTGACCTTCCTTGATTGGGGAATGAAGAATAATTATGCATACATACATATGATATACATGACTTATCATACAACATACTGACCCCGAGGAAAGCGAAGTCACCTCGTGCTTTGTGTTTTGTGTCTATTATCCTTGGGTTTATCTCACACTTGGGGGCTAAATCTTTGTGATAACGTGCTCCTTTCCCTTCTTATTTCTTATGTGTATCACTACCTTAAAGAAATCACCCCCGTTGAGGCGTGTGTGATTGCTTTAACGTAGGGGGGCATACACCCCATCTATCCCTTCAGGATACTTGAAAATTTCTTGGCGAACTTAGCTTTGCCTTGAAAATTTTTGGTATTTCTCTTGCATGACTCATAGTGAGGGAACCTTACTACTGACAGTCATGGTTCTCCCTCGTGATCTTCCCTTTTACTTTGTCAATCGAAGTCGTAAGATCCTTAGTCCACTGGGGGCTTGGTGTGTCTTGCCTTCTTGACGTGGTGAAAGTCTTTCAATGTTGTTTCCTTGTACTTTACCGGAAGTATGAGCATACGCTTATACTCCCGCTAAAGTGGGGGCTAAATGTAGCATCCTAAAATTGTGACACTTGCAATTTCGAATGCATTTGGGTCTTCACGATGGTGACGCAACACTGAACCTGAATGGAGACCCCGAAACTTGTTCATGACATCAAAAACTACATTTTTCAGCACCCTGGCCTGATCCTCCTTGTACCCTGCTGTCCCTGGAGGTGGAACCATGGTGCCCAGTGCCCTGGTCCGTGGCCCTATTTTTGGGCTCGGTCTCTTTTGGGTCTCGGGTCTTTATGTTTGCAAATTGGAAAATAATCTTTCCTAGTCGGCCTAAGGTCAGAAAAATCAGTCTATCAACCGTAATTGGCAAGTATATAAACTACATTTCCTCTCCCATTTTGAGAGGAGGAAGGACATATGTGTTCAAGACGCGGAAGCAATATTCAAACATTCAAGCATTCAAGCATTCCTTCAAGCAATTGATCATTCTAAGTCTCCATTCAAGGCTAAGTGTTGCATTCAAGACAAGGATTCAACCATTGAAGAGGAGATCACATACAACATACAACATACAACAACATTTACACCTTCGCATGTAAGAATACAAACATTCTTACAACAAGGTATTGGTACTTTATTACATTACAATCATTTACACTTACAACATTTCTCATTTCTTGGTTAATTCCAAAACCGGGGTTTGACCTAAGGGCAAACCCCTAATCCCTAACCCCCCAATCATCCTTGCTTTTCTGTGTGTAGGTTGCAGGTACGCGGCTATAATTGAAGATCTGGAATCCTTGTGCAGAGATGAACAGATCCCCCTTCATTTCGCGGATTTTTTGGAGGACCGTGTGCACGTCGGGCGCCATCGTCCTGGCTCAAATTTGCAGGACAGCGTCGTCTCGACATTTTACTACTAATTCCAGGTCCGCAGCTTCATCCTATATTCCTATCTCTATTTATAAGTGAATCTTTCTCACTTTCTATGCATTCCTAGATTAATCCTTCTATCTACATTCTTTACAAAAGAGGGTAGCCTTGCTGTCTTAACACTTGAAACTCATTTAGAATCCAATCTTGCATTGTGTGGGATTGGATCTTGTGGGTTTCAACCCCTCTTTTGAATGTAAAGTCTCCCCAAAGTGAAAACCGTCAACCCTAGTGACCTCCTTCCCCTCTCCTCGGAGTGGTGGGGGGAACACTTAGGGTTCGCTCGCGATTTTCCGCTTTACACCGATAAAGAAGCATCAGGTGAAAAGCAATAGAGAAGTGAGTCGGTGTAGCAGAGAAAGTATCTCACCAATAGAGTAAGATATATGACAAGGTTGCAAGATTCACTTGTAGCAAGATAAATACTTTTGTAATTGAAGTTATCTTTGTGATCACTGAGTTGTAGCTCGGTGTAGGGGTTGTAGCTCCTTTGGGTTAAGCCCATAAAGTCAGGGGTTGGTACTCCTTGGGTTGGTGCCCTAAAACTTTGTAACTATGTTTTCATTCGGAGGCTAGATTGGAGCAGTAGACTCCAACAATATTGCTCACTGAAGTTTTTCCTATCTTGGGTTTTCCTCGTATATATTGGTGTTATGTGATGTCCCCTTGTGTGTGTTTGCATTTGAGTTAGTCTCCTCACTAATTAGTAAGTCTGTTCATAGTTAGATCTAAGAACCAGTATGCTCACATAGGATTGTTAAAGGGAAAAGATTTGAGAACCACTGATTTACCCCCTCCCCCTCTCAATGGTGCATTGTGTCTAACAAGGATGTCAAAAAATGAACAATGAAACCCCTAAAGGGAATAGTGACATTAAGAGAGGGAAAGAAAAAGGATAATATTCTTGCTCCCAAAGTATAGAAGCAAGAATGAACCATGTTGCTACCCCAAGATGTTTGATATTGAAATTAAGCTTCACCTCTTATGAAAAAGAGCCCCCAATTAAGTTAACTACTTGTCTCATAGGGTGAGGAGCAACATGGAGGGTGAGAAGAGTGCTAAGGCACTACTTTCTCACCAAGAAAGAGAACAATATCAATGGATAGATTTATTTGAGCCTTATCAAATTGTTCTTGAACAAATTCCTTAAATGATTTACATTTTCCATGAGAATGACAATATATTCGATGAAAAAGAAAATGCTCATTACCTTCTTTTTGCTTTTTGCTAAACTTTATGAAAAGAAAAAAAATGTTCTTGTCATACTTTAATTTCTATTAATATTCTAGTTGCTAATCAATAGGATTAGGCTTCATCTCTTGTGATGCAAGACAAGGATTGTTAGAAGAAGAAGGATTGTCATCTATGATTTTAACTATGACCCTATCAATGAGTCCTTTCATTTCATTTTAAAAACCATGACAATCATTGGTAGTGTGGTCACTAGTGTGGTGATATGAGTAAAAAGGAGATTTTGAAGGAGAAGCACTTTTAGTTGAATGATAGATTTTTTATCTTGAAATATGATCTTTGAAGTCTTTAATCTTAAGGAGATCATCCATAGGAGATTTATGATAATTTCCTAGGCTTTCTAAGCTAGCTTGTGTAAGATGGTTTATAGGGACTCTAATCCTTTGTTCAAATTTTGCAAGTCCTCATCCTCTAAAACCTTGTTTTGATATTATGTTAAAGTCATTCATATAAGAATCTCTTAATTGAAAAGGAGGAAAATTATAATGAATTTATTTGAAATTTGTAGTATGTGTTTTATAATGAATAAAGGGATAAGTAGATGAAGATGAAATATCTTGTAGAGGAGGATTTTCCTTTCTTTCATCATGCATATCCTCTTTGGTAGATTGGAAAGGAAAATCCTTATCATCTAAGGCATCATCTTTTCTTAATGTTATGTTGGGAGATAGATCATGAATTAAATGTACACCATCATCTTCTCTACATATGTTTTTATGACTAAGATAGGCTCTAAGAGCATAAGGAGGATCTAAAGATATATAAACACCAATATTTTTCTCTTGCCCCTCTTGCGCTAGGGTATTTGCATGAGAAGAATATGGTGCCATTTCGCTCTTCAATTCTTTCTCTCCATTAGGGAGATCATTGATAGGATTATTATTTTGTCCTTCATTCACATTAGATACCCTAGGAGAGGTACAAATATTAGGTTTTCCATTAGCATCTCTAGGATTGGGATCTACAAAAGCTTTAATATGATCTACATACATTTTCCTAAAAAATGTCATAATAAAACAACATGAACTATAAATGAAAGCTTTGAGATCTAATTTATTGAAAGGAAGAAATTTGGAAACTCTAAAAAAGCAATATGCCAAAGTGTTAAGAATGAAAAGAAGCAATGTGAAGTGGAAGAAGCCATTATCGAGCACATGATTATGATAAATGTAAGTGAAAAGAAAAGTGATCATATGTGAAATAGCAAATAAATCAGATCTATTAAGTACCATTATAAATTTTTAAAATCAAATCTGAAAACTAAAGTGATGAATTATGCAACCCACAAATCCAATTAACCAAAATAAATTAGTGTTTTTATGAACTAAACCTCTAAATTTATGTAACTTGATTAAAATGAGATCTATGAATTCAAATTTTTTTCTAAATCATATCTGAAATAATTAATCGAAATTAACAACCTCAAGCTCAATTTTAGAATTAAAAATTAGGGCTTTGGTGAAATTAACCTCTAATTTTTTTAAATTCAATGAAAAATTAAACTTGTGAATGTAAATTTGAATTTTAAATTGCATAAAAAATGTAGATTTGAGAATGTAAATCAGAATTAAAGGTGTAAGGAGTTGGGTTCACCAAAAATTATTAGTGAAAAATTAGGGTTTCCACCATAAGATGTATACAAACCACTAATTTTTACTTGGAGATAATTGCATTAGGGAAAGATATGAATTAGATATATCTAAACCTTAGAGGTCTGAATGATGATATAATTCCAAGGGGTTTTGGAATGTACATCTTATTTCCCTTGAGTTGAATTTATTTGTTGAAGATATTGAAATTAGGGTAAACAGATTGAAATTGATTTAAATATGCACAAATAGTGAGCTACAACTGTCAGTTCAAGCTACAAACTTGGATCTAAGGATTGTAAGAGGATTCATACCCGTTCCTAGAAGGAGCTCATGATTTGTTGGGACCAATGTGATGGTCTCTCTAGTCCTCCACATTATTCATACTCTAATGGGGGATTGATTTGTCATTGTATATAAAGCTTATCCTAAAGATCATAGCTCCGTTCCTGCTTCCTACACAAAGAAAGGAGTGGAAATAGGGGTTTCCCTAAGTCAAACTCCAATTTAGTAATTAACCTTGAATGAGATATTGCAAATACTAAAATAAATAAGGGAGAGATATACATCAGATTTGCAATGACTGATAATGATGCTTTACTTCTTGAATGTAATCACATATGTTGTATGAAACGACATGAATATGCCAAAACCCTAATCACCCACACATGCTTGCATATGAATGTTGTAATTTTCTCCACAATAATTGAATGAAGAAAATGCAGCCTTAAAGACCTTTGAAAATGCTTGATCGCTTGAATGTGACAACTTAGAACTAAAATGAATTAATTAATGTCTTTATATATGAGTATCTAGGTCAATTTACTAATTAGGCTGAGCTCCAATAGTCATATTGAGCCACCAATTTATTTTCCCACTAGAGAAGTAGGCCTCACCTCCTCCTTTAAAATTGGGCCCCAAAGAGGGGGGACCAGATTTTGGGCCAATGGAGGAGGACGCGTCTTTAGGGAATCACTTGGTAGGTGTAATGAGCATAAAAACTAGAGTCAAATCATTGAATGGACCCAGATAAGAGGTGAGGAGGAAAGGGGCACAAACACGAGGTGTAAATTGGCCCTGTGACAATTCATGATGCTACAAGAACCTATGTCTTAAACTTGGACTCAAAATTGCCAATTTTTTTTCTTTGGGTTCCTTTGTCCTTGAGGTTCTAGATGTAAACAACATATATATTTTTAGAATCAATATGTTATGAGTGTTTCCCCAATTTTTCACTAGAAAAGCATCAAACAGATTCACCTGGGGTGACCTTGTCCTCTAGCTTCTACCTCTGCAAAAATTTAATTTGTGTATTCATCTTCTCTTCCCAAATATATAATTATGTTCTAAATTTTTCACCTACACACAGTAGAAGTGAAATCGTGTTGTTGATAAGGGTTTTCTTAGGTCAAACATTGAGTTTAAAATTAACCCTATAGTTGAAATTGAAATGAATTGAAATTGAAATGAAAAGAATACCTTAAAAGGCTAGAGGTTAGATTTGAAATTGAAATGCTAAAATTAGAATCTTATACCTTGACGAGTCTTTCTTTGAAGCCTTCATGCTAAGGTTTATGTTGTCATGTAGGAACACAAATTGTTTTTGATCATGGAAGCCATCTTGAACGCTTAAAATCTAAATACTTGACCTCTCCTTCCCTACCTTAGTAATGCTTGGTTGATTGCTCACTTGAATTTTCTTGATAGGAATTGAATTTAAAATTGAGAGGTGATGGACTTGTCTCAAATGAGGGGGCAAGACTTTCTTTTATACCTCACCTCATGAAATATGTTTGAAATTTCAAACTAGGCTATCACAAGAAGGGAATTATTGCCTATATTTTTGACTGTTGTAGGGTTCAAAATTGGGTCTCTTTAGGTTGGACAAGGGAACCTAGGGCACCATTCCAAGGATAGGGGCACTTGGGGCACCCTTTTCTAACCTATCAAGGATAAACAAAGAACCACATGGCAAGGAGAAAATGAGGGTTGTAGATTTGGTAATTGTGTGAGCAGAATCAAACATAATCAGAGCACGGAAGACTAGAATGCTAAAGTGAGGCCTAAGTGAGTATGAAATTGTATAGGGATATAATTATGATGCTACATTTAGCCCTCACTATATAAATATTACAAGCTCCTACTCTCATACTCTTGGTAAAGTACATAATAGCATTGAAAAACTTTCATCAAGATATTAAAGAAGCAAGACACACTAAGGCTCCAGGGAATTAGGGTTTTATCAATCTAATATCAAAATAAAAGGAGTGACACGTGAAGATAAGAGAGTGAATGACTATGCTATCCTAGTAAGGCTTATGCTTCCCACGAGTCAAGTAAAAAAAGAAAAATCTAAATTGAAACATTGATGCAGAAGATTACAAAGAAAAATGATTAGTTTGCAAATTAATTTGGATAATGAATTTGCATGTCATGGTATGTGCACAAATTGTAACAAAGAGTGGAGTGTATGCCCCCACATTAAAGTGATTGTGTTCCTTACCACGAGCAATTTCTTTAAGGTACCATACATGCATCCAAAAGACAACTATGTTACCACAATGATATGCCCCCAATCAAGGAAAAATCAAGGGAAATAAAGCATAAGAGAAAAATAGATTACACAAGGGATCCACTAACTGGGCTTAGTATGCACATTTGACAAATCATGTATATCAAGTATGATTGTAATGAATTAACCTCATCCCCCAAAGGTAGTAGAGCTATGAACACAATGGAAAAAGAACACATAAAATGAATTAAATGTGTCTTCTTGGGTCAACATGGTAGACACCAAAAAGAGAGATATTATCAATTTGCATTGTCCCAAAGTAGACAACAAAAAGGTACATTTACAATAATAGAAAATTTATGACATAACATGAATATGACATATAGAATAATTGAGATACAAATTAAATAATGTTGCAATAGATTTCATCTACTCATTACCTTGGGCCAATAGAGAAACAAGAGTCATCCAAATAGAGACTAATGTAACACAAAGACATAACAAGTGCCATTAGGGGGGTGGGAAGCACATCACATACAAGCAAACACACAAAAGAGTCCACTATACATGTGAATCTAGTCTAGCAAATCACCCCCCTCCCAATCTTAATTAACATTATTTTGGGATGGTGGATGAGATGCAAGAGGAGCTAGAAGGAGAATGATAGATGGAGTTACAAGTTTTGAATAAGGACCATGCTCTAATGATGAGTCACTTTATTTGTCACCAGGAGCTAAGATTAATGTATTTGAAAATATTGAAGATAACTCATTATTAATCTCAATAATCTGATACATATCATAAAAATCATTAGTATCCACATTGTTAGAATCAAAAACATTATTAGTATCAACATCATCATCCAAATTAATCATAATGGGATATTTAATGTGTATAGGAAATGAATCATCATTTTGCAAAGACAATTTTAAGTTTTCATGTGGTTGATTAAGATGAACTTCCTACCTTGGGCTAGGAAAAGATTGAGAAAATGGGTTCAAGTAAAAATTTGGTGTCTTAAGGGAGGAAATTGTTTGGGAAGTAAGATCATGAGCCTTGGCATGACATATTCATCAACAATCTCCCGCACTATGATTTCTCTTAGTTTGACTCGAAGCTTGTAAAGGTTGGGATCAATCAACTCATACTTCTTTTCTTCCCTTGTAGGGGGAGGAAAAAATAAACTTCATTAGGTTGAGAGATGCAAGAAGATGGGTGCTTTCCTTTATAGAATCTAGGAGGTGGGCCACAACACATATAGGAGGAATAGAAGGGGTAGGAAGAAGTCTGTGTACAAGATGAAGAGGAGGAATATCCATAGACGAATGATCCTTAGGTTTAATCAAGACTAATAAATTATCCTTAGGTTTACTCAAGGTTGATATCATTTCATATGTAAATTTTTTATAAGATAATAAAAAGAGATCTTTTCAAGGTTTCAAAAGTTTAGGTTTTTGGGGCCAAAATCAATCAGGGGTTAAGTTTCCATGTGTTGCTAAGGGTTTATAAATACTATGATTTATCATGATAATACACCCATCATGAAGAAACTTGAAACATTTATAGATGGTAGAAGGGATAGATTTCATGGAAGTGAGCCAAGGATGTCCCAACTTCACATGATTTTGGTTGGAGGTAGGGGTAATAGCAAAGGTAACATACAATCACTTAGTGTCAACCTCAACAATAAGGATGATGGAGCCTATACTGAGACAAATAAAGTCATCATGGACCTTAATGATAACATCAAATTTGTCATAAGTATCTTCATAAAATTTTTGAGTCTAAATATATTCTTCAGTAATAACGTTTTCCATACACACTTGATCAATGAGCACTCTTCATGAGAGTGTTCCTTTAATTTTTACAACAATGTATAATGGTCCATCAGGTGCATCAATAGTCTCTCTCGAGACAAAGGTGATTTAAGGTTCATGCTTTGGTATGGAATATTTAATAAGGTTCACAATATTGTTGGCCGAGAAACATAACAATCATTAAGGGTCATGTAATCAGGTTTATTAGACTCAACAACTGATGCATGGGAATCCCTGGTTCATGGCAATCTTGCATCAACCAAAAATATTTTCTTTTGTATTGCTTTCTGTTTGTAGTTTCAACATTTCTTTATGTGTGTATCGGTTTTGGCTCACCGGAACCTTTGGAGTTGGATTCTACTTGAAGACTTGATAATATTTCTTATTTGCAGACCGCATCGCATTTGGATCATTTTCCGACAAGATATCGCTACTGGTTTTCCTAACAATTTCCTGTTACTAGTTGTTTGGACCTATTTTGGTGATCTACCGGAACCCCTTCCGAAGCCTGTAGAGGCTTGGGCATTGACTTCAATGTTCCTTGGCATGTGGCTGACCTTTTCCCATAATCTACACTTCATCCTTTGGATTTTTTTGGAGGAATCTCTTGGGGGAGGCTGACCTTGTCATTTTTACATGTTAGGTTTTGTTCTTTGGGTTTTGATCCCTTTTGGGCTGATCAGATCCCCTTGGATCATATATATCATTGTAATTGCACATTAGTATGTAGCAGAAGTAGCTAGAATGAGCATAGAAGATATATCTGGAGATTTAAGGCACCGGTTGTGACCTATTGTATATGTTCTAGCAGGCTTGTGTGTTAGTTTATGTAACCTAGATGATTACTGATTGATTATATTCAGATCTCATGATATAGTACTATCTATTTTGTATTTCCTCCATCATATCTTTGTGTTTCTGTTATGCTTACTCTTGCTGACCAATTCAGATTGATCTCTTTGAGATTCCTCCTTACCAATGACTGCATCAACAACATTGGTAGAATACAAAGGCAAAGGATTGGTAAAGATTTGCAACTTTTGATTAGGAGGTGCTACAAATTTAATTCATTTATCATTCACACCTTCCATAGTTATAGTGTTGGAACCAATAAGATCTTGAATCACATGCTTTAAACTATATCACTTCTCAGTATCATGGCCAAGTTGATGATGGTATTGGCAAAAGGCTTTAGAATCAAAGGAAGTTGCCAAAGGCTTAGAGGGATCTATGGGTATGATGAGAGAAAGATTCATCATATTAGCATTAATTAATATGATAATGATACTATGCAATGATTTAGATAGAGGAGTAAAATTAGGACATGTAAAGATTGATGAAAAAGGGGCCGCACCTAAAGTTGTAGTTGCCACTTGTGTATCAATATTCAATTGGAAGAATTGTTATTGATCTTGATGATTTTTTTTTTTGAAGCTTTTGAGATGAGTGATAATAAGTACCATCATTCTTATCAACTAGAGCCATTGACTCAAATTGACTCACTTTCAAGATGATAATTATGAAACACCATGCACAGATGTGTGAAAGATGTGAAATTAGACAGTAGAAGCTTATCTCTAATATCTGTTTGCAAATTATTAATAAAAAATATTTTAAAATCACAATTAGGCACATGATAAGCAATTTTTGAATGCAAATGTTTGTATCTACCCATGAAATCAATCAATTTTTCTTTAACTCCTTGTATAATGCATCAAGTTAAAGTAATTTGGGGACCAACATTGTTTTGAAAATGTTGCACAAATGCATTCGACAAATGATGAAAATAATGAATTGATCAAGGAGGAAGAACAAAACCTTTCCAAAGGCTTATCTCTAAGTGTATGGCTAAATAATTTTTTCATAATTCTATTATTATGAGAGAAGTCACTACACAATGTTTAAAATATTTTTACATGAGTTTGGGGGTCACCTTTTTCATTGTATAAATTAAAGTGAGGAACCTTCATGTATTGTGGGATAAGAGTGATAGAATTATAAAGCACTGAGAGGGGGGTGGGGGGGTGGTGAATCAGTGACAACCAAAACAATACTACTTTAAACATTGACCAATAGAGATACTTAACAAGTTTACTAAACACTATGCATACAATCCAAAATGATATTAAAGCATCCACAATGAGTAAAACATCCACCTTAACACAAGTGTTTATAGGTGGAAAACCCAAATGGGAAAAACCACGGTGATTTGGGACTCACAAGCTAACTATTTGCAGTAATCGATAACTGACCAGTTAAGGTCTACAAAAATGTTCTTCTAGGAGCAAATCCTATTAAAGATCCCAAAGCTCTATTAGGAGCTATACCTTGTTAATGGTAGTGCCCTGTTAGGAGTAACCTCGGTAGAGGATTTTTGAATCCAAACTAATTGATCACCTTGTTAGAGGATTTGTACATTGAAGCTTGTTAGAGCTTACCTGATTATGGGATTTGACTATTGTAGTGATTAGAAAACAACAGGTGGTGTGATCTAGAAGTAGCACAACTTTCTTGAATAGATCCTCTTCTGCCCACTCAAAACTGCATCACCAACTTCATCACCAACATATTCTGCGATAACTTAACACTTCTATCTTGCACCCTTTTTCATATATCAAAATAGTTCATCATAATGTCATTATATAGACATTAGATTTCATGTCAGCTTAGGAATCATATCACAATTTCCTAGGTACAGTATATCTGGACAATCTAACATAACTCATCATAAATTGCCACCAAATCTGTCAGTTAGAGATAACTCATCAAGACCGGTGATGACTCATCACATAATCAATGAATACCGGTTGGAACACCGATACCGGTTAAGAGTTAATCACTATCAACATATAAATCCATTATCCTTCATTTGCTTCTTTGATGGTTTCCACTGAATCTCCAAGCTGGTGTCAAGCCATTCTTGCATATACCGGTTAGACACCCTCTAAACCATCTTAAACTAAACATCCAATACCGGTTGCAATACAAGTAACTTTAGAAGTAATACTAGTTTGTCTTAACTAAGATGACAATGATAATGAACATATGTGTGTATACATGTTCCATCAATGACAACAAATGAAGTCATCCATTACAATCATCATCAAGCCAACAAAGAGTATGGATAATGTCATTAGAAATTGGGATATTGGTATCTATTGTAGGGATATTGAATTTGGATTGGGTTAAAGAAGCCAATTGTTTTTTTTAAGGATGAGACACTTTGAACTAGATTCTTTATAGTTCTTTTAGTGAATGAATTAGAACTGGAAATATTGGATTGTGATGGAGGTGTAGAATTTACTGACAATTGACACTCATTGGATTCATATATTATCATTGATGGCAACAAGATTCGATTGAAGTCATATACCAACACCAAGAGGCATCCACTGGTAGATACCGACATTGGATATCCACGGTTACCACCGGTATCGAGCACTTCAGTGAAGCCGACATCAAAGAAGTTTTATTTGTAAAATTATTTTATAATTATTGTATAAGGCCGACATTGTATATCTTTTGTATTGTAAGCCGACATAAGGCATATTGTTTGTAAAGAGTACATAGGTTAGTTTTTTAGGTCATTATGAGATTATGGATTATGAAGAGAATATAGGAGAATATATGGCAATGCAGTAGAACTGTGTAATGCAAAGGATATGTATGTAGATCATTTGTATGTGAATGTTATATCATGCAATGATCTGCAGATGGTTTGTAAGGCATTCTTGGAGGAAAGGAGATACTGGTAGAAGTGTTCAGGGTTTATGAACCGGTACAGAGTGGAACTATAACTAGAACCCTTTTTGGCATTGCAGATGCATTTTGTGAGTTCATTATTACTATTTTACTTTAAAAGAAGCTTTTAGTCAATGAGACTCTTTAGTGATGAACAGTATGCCTTTCTACATGTGCAGGCCCCCTCTCTATGTAATATCTTTCATATGGCCAGTGAATTGATATTGTGGGTCACAAATCCCACCGTGGTTTTTCCTCTTTGAGGTTTTCCACATATAAATTCTGTGTTTTATGGTGTTCATTCATGTGGATAGTTTATTTTCTTCAAGTTATATGTTTCTTCATTTACCGGTTTATATGTGTATGTTATAAAAGCATAAAATCTTATCTTACCGACATAACACTGATTTAGCCCCCCTCTCAGTGTTCTTGGATCCCAACAATTGGTATCAGAGCTTGGTGTCTTAGAAGAAGTTTAACAGCTTGAGGAAGATCCTGAAATCGAAGTCATTAAACATGGCTATGAAAAAGAAAATTGAGATGGCTCTTGAGGATTATGATGCTGAAAGGATGAAGAATTTAAAACTGCAAGATCAATTGAATTCTGCAAATGAATTCATTCTTGTCCTATAAGAAAGGTTATCATTAGCTCAAGCTAGAAGGAAAGAACTTTTGCAAAAATAGGATGATGAAAATACACTCAAGGAACATTGTCAGAAACTGAGTCAAGCAAACATGCTCATGCAAAATTAAATGCAAGACCTAACTATGAGGATGTCAAAATATATTGAGGACAAAAAGAAGAAGGAAGAAAATCTTGCTATATCTTGGAAGAACAAATTTGAAGAATGTGACAGGATGGCTCATGAGAATGATACATTGAAAACTAGTTTGGTGCAATCCCGGAATAATGAACAAGAACTTGAAAGAAAAATAATAACTCTAAGAGATGATCTGACTACAACAAGTGAGCATAAAGAAAAGTTTAGGATCAGTGTTGCACAATTGGATGACTTATTGAAAGACAAAGGCAGAGTGATGATTCTAGAGGACTTGGATTTGTACAAGGTGAAAGCTCTGGTACTGCAAATAAAGATCAGACAACTGGTATGCAGAACTCATCAGAACAAAGGAAATTGGTAAGGCAATCTAACACTTATAAATTCAATGGTAGATGCTTTGTTTGTAATAAATTTGGGCATATGGCTAAACAATGTAGAAATAGAGCAAATCAAAACTATAATTCTGTTCCCAGTCAATACACAAATTGCAAGAAATATGGTCATAAATTAGAAGACTTCAGAATGAATGTTAAATGTCATGCATGTGGAAAGTTTGGACATTTTGCTAATCAATGTAGCTTAAGGAATGGCACCGGATATGTTAAAGCAATTCAAAAGAACAATGTTACATGTTATGCATACAACAAAATAGGTCATATTGCTAAGTACTGCATAAGAAAGACTCAATCGGTTAGAAATGACAAAGCAAATGAGAAAGGAAAGCAAAAGGTAGATGAAATACAACAAGATCACACTAAGAGATGGATTAGAAAGTCTAAAGAACCAAGTGGAGATGTAAGTACATTGGTAACTCCACCGGTAGAATAGAGCATTCCTCCACCAACAAGAAATTCCACCGGTAATTGAGGCATACATCTCAGGGGTTGGAAAATTCATTGTAAATCTTGCATATTCCCCAAAAGAGATCTAGAGAGTTGTATTAATCATTGACAAAGGTTTACCTAGCATAAGACTGTGAAACCAACATCCGGTAGGGTACATCGCTAAGCATATATGACAATGAAGGATTAGGGTTTACTCACTGATAAATGGGGAAAGTGGATTCATTTTCACTCACCTAGAATTAAGCATCTAGAGAGAAGCAAAGGCAAATCAGGCGATCAAGAGCAAGCAAAGGCATTCTAAAAGGATTTCCAACAATTATCTGAGAAGCAATCACATCTTCCAACCGACGATCATTTTCATGCATTTCTTCGAAATGGAATCTAGATCATCTACTCCTACTTACATTGCAAATCTCACCATGATTGAAGTCAAGGATAGATCGAGACCCATTTTCAAGGAAGTTCCATTGATAGCCAAGAAGGAAGACTCTACGGGAGCATTCTCTAGGGTTCCAGATGACATGATGTATGTAGAAGATGTAAGGGCATATATTCACTGCACCTTAGAGGATCTAGGCATAGAGGAGATAAAATACATGTATCAATATGTGATACTAGGTAGCTCCAGAACAATCAAGCTGAAATATAAGGTCATCGAGGATCTAGGGTTAATTGATATCCTATACATACCAAAATTCAAAGATGAGGTGATCAGATATGTTTTGAGCAAGGTTCACTATGAGTTCATCTGGCTGGATCGACCCTACATGATCACCAAGGAAGCTATTCAGGAAGTCACCGACTTACCCAAAGTCGGACAAGAACCTGGTAAGAAGATCTCCAACACTGAGGTTGACAATCTCACCGATGCAACCCATGATGGAAGATCAATGAGGATCAGCACCATCAAGGACATAGATGTGAAGTTTGCAAGCATGATAATCGGTTACAAGGTAACTTAATCTAGTCGATTGAACTCTATTGCTAGTTCTTGCATCCATGTTGCACACCAAATTCTAAGAAATGATGGAAAATATGACTTATGTGAATGGCTGAGAAGAGAAATTATGTTGAATCTTGGCAAAATTAAGGGTGTTAAGAAAGGAACTTTTATATTTGGGAATCTCATTGTTTGTTTAATTCTTTACTTTATAAATGAGCTACCTGGTCTAGGGAAGAAGCATTGGGCTCATGACATACTAATAGGTATGCAAATAAAGGAAGCAATCACCGATCTTGGTACCAGTAGGGATGAAAAGATTTGGGGTTCTTCAAAACTTTTCAAGAAAACATAAGACAAGGGAAAGGATTTCAAAGCACATTATGGAGAAATACTCCAATGATATTTTTTTTATGGTGAAAACTGATGAAACCCTCATGGAAGCAATGGAACCAAGGACCATATGGGTCACTGAGATTGGATATGAAGTGGATGATAACATTTTGGAACTTTATGCAAAGATGCTGCTAGAAGCTCCATTGGATGATAAGACCAAACACTTTGGCACAGTGGAGGAAAAGGCTCTTGAAGTCAAAACTTGATTCAACAAGAGAAGAAGAGAAAAGAAAATTGATAAGATGTCTGCATTTAGTCAAAATGTGATTCATAGGATAGATACTGATAGGAGAACTAATAACAAAACTGACAGTGGCTAGTGCTCTTAAGGTGAAGAGGCCTGAAACTTTCATTTCTTCTATCACTTCTGACTCTGATCCAGAGGATAATGAACCTCTAGCATTCAGAAGGGTACAAAAAAAGAAAGTTGACTAGCCTTTGGTAGAGGAAAAGAAGGTGGAGCCAAGGAGGAAGCTTGTAAGAAAGGCAACAAAATGTACTACACCCCCACCTCTGGCAAAGATGCCTATTCAGAAGAAAAAACCAGTTTCATCCACTTCGACAACCCTCAACAACAAGAAGAAGAGTGTTGATGAAACTGAATTTGGTAAGGCAACAATGACCTATGCTAAATTGATTGATGAAAGAACTAAGGATGGTATTTTGAAGAATGTATCTAATTGCTATGAAAATTTAGAGGACAATGAGGAAAATGAAATTGAAGAGGCAATTTTGTTACACATAGATATATATAAAGAATGCTTTAGTAGAAATTTTGAAAGAAATTCATCTATCACTGTACAATAAGTTAGATGCAAGAAGACTTGATCCAGTCAAGAGGGATAGAGATATTAAGGAAGTAGAACTTTTGAATTTATGTGGTTCAATAAGCAATGAGGAAGTGAAGAGGTGTATAGATGTTGCAAACAAGACATTTTTTAGTAGCAAACCACGACAAATAAGCCTAATAATGGGTAGGGTTAATGAGGTTATAAATAAGACCAGAGATGGTTGGACCAAACTCTTCCAAAAGAATCCAGATTTTCTCACCTCCCAAGAAGAATTTTTTCAAGAAAACAACTTCCTGTCATGAACCATATTTAAGAGATGTAATGTAGGTTTTTATGTATGCATTGAAATTGAAACAGATTTGAGCATTCATTTTTATGATAATTCAGTTGTAAGGAAATGATGTATGCATTTTATTCATGCAATTTATATGTAATTCAATAATTAGTATTATTTTAATTGGGGATTGTCAATGCTGATGAATTATTGAGTGCAAGTGATGCAGGGATAGGTGAACGAAGTTGAAGGCGAGAACATGACCCAGGTGGAGTTATTTTTAACTAATGACTTCAGTAGACTAGGGGAATCTCACACACCACAATAGAAAAGTGTCTGTGCAAATACGACTTTGTTAAAGCATTATTGTTTAAATTGTGACTTTGTCGATGCTTATGTTAAATTGAAAGGATTTGAGTAAAAATTAGTCGTTATATTGATTTCATATTTGAAAATGTTCAATAGTTGTAAATTAGGGTTGATTAGTTAGCGAGTTAACATTTTTATTTAATCTGATTTGGAATGCGAACTTTAAGTCGAAATGAATTCAATGGTATGAAGTTGATTATTTTGTTCATTGAGAAATAGGTTTTATGGTCTCGTCAATTAGGAAATTGTATAAATTTCATATGCATATAAATTTGATGATTATTTATAAGTTAAATATTTTGGAAAAGAGTTAGTGATTTAACAACTTAACGTTCGTTATATAGAATGATTTATTGTCTTTTGTATAAGAATGTAATTTTATTAATTATTGTTTTGCTTACAATAATACAAGTTTTATATGCGTGGTAGTTAGATAACTACGATTCAATCGTACATACAATACGTACTTATATATATATATATATATATATATATATATATATATATATATATATATATATATATATATAGAGAGAGAGAGAGAGAGAGAGAGAGAGAGAGAGAGAGAGAGAGAGAGAGAGAGAGAGAGAGAGAGAGAGAGAGAGAGGTGAATATTTATTATTCGTGAATATTTGAATTATGCTTATGCGATTATTATTTTATTATACAAACATGACTATTCATAATAATGTATTTATGAATATACATATACAAAATTATGATTATATACTTGATTTCAAAAACCATTTTAAGTTTAGACTTTCTTTAATATAATCATGAACAATATATATAATATAGTTATTTATTATATATATAAATTTATATTTATAATATGCAAGGTGGCGGGTTTGAATTAGACATAGGTTTGCAACTATGTCGCATGTTAGTTAGGAGTTGATAAAGGTGGCTGACTAGGCACGTAGACTAATGGTTAACGCAGACTAAGAGTTTGGATATCCATCGACGTGGATAATCATGGCAGTAAACTTAGCAGTGAAGGCAATAATATCTCATATAACAAACACTTAAGTGTTTGTAGATGTACTCAACGTTGCCGACCCCTCCACCAAGAAAGCAATCAACCACATGATAGAAGACACTCCTCTAACGGTGACTGTAGACAACTGATAGTTTTCCACGATGATAAATGGGAAGTAGTCCACGATATTTGGCATATAACCGCAGAGACAAGAATTAGCAGGCACATGGTGCCATGGAATTAGGGATGCCAACAATAGGAAGCTGGAACTCCTCGATGCATGGTCGACTCATCTACTCCAAACTGCAGAAGATGTAATTAAAACTGCCATCTCTCCAAGATGTGTAGATTGGAGATAAGGATAAACTGATAGCATAATAAAGACTTGATAGAGTTAAGTTGAAGACTCATCGTAATGCAGAAGAAGAATTCAATTTAATAACCCTAACCAAACCTCTAATTTAGGAGACACCATAGGGGAATTTAGAATAAATAGAGACATAGGATAGATAGATGGAGACACACCGAGGGAAGAAGAAAAGAGTTAGAAAATAGTAGAGCAAATAGAGAAGATATTCAGATAGTATTGCAGAGAGAAAGAGAGAAAAGAGAGAGTTGTTTAAGAATATAGTTAGAAGAAGGATAAGAGATCGGTGATAGTTTTTCAAGCAATCAAGGAAGGCGCAGATCCATTTAGAGGAGGCACGACAAAGATCTTTCAAACCAGTTCAAGCGTAAAGAGGTCAGAATCTTCTTTTATTTTGGTTACATTTGCAATAAGGAAGTTGGAAATTAAAAGCTTTATATATAGTATAAGATTTATTTTATGATTTTCCATATGTTATTTGTTTTATTGAATGTGTTATTATTCTTTGAAAAGATGAAGAGGGAAATCAATAGGAGAAATATATGTTGAAATAGTTAAGAAAGTTAATTTAATTGCTTAAATAGTGATTATTGTCAAAATGATTAGGTTAGATTTTCAATTAAAGAATGTGTTCGCATACTTTATTCCTTATATGAAAGAAAATCATACTTGTGTTACACCTTTTTTTACCTTGTATCTATTTGAAAATTGTTGATGAAATTATATTGCTTTCCAAATTTTGAAAGATTGTATTCAATTAGGAGAAAGAGATGAAATAGTGTTTATTTTACGAAAGTAATAGGGAAGATGTTATTTCAATTAGTCAAAAGATTGTATTCTTAAATGTATTCTTGTTTGTGGGAACCAAGCTATGGATAGGCTTGTGTATAGAAAGTTACCTTCCGGGATGGGTGCCGAATGTGGAATCTTAGAGAGAATAGTTGCTTTTTCCAACTATTTATTTTGCTATGCATGGCATTATACTCGGTCGAGTAATTATTTGAATTATCCATACAAATAGATGTAATTCTTTATTTTATGCTCTCTACCATATCCTTGATTGATAATGAATGCTCGTTTATTAAAAGAATTAGAAAAATGAAAATGTTTGTATCATCTAGGCATGCACCAGATTCCCTCTTGCCTTTCGAATTCTTTGGTTAAAACAATTCATGCAGGGTCGGGTATTCTTGATTGACCAAGAATTCCGGGGAAGCGTAAGCTTCAAGGTTGGGCAGAAAAAGTGCCTGAATCTTGTTCTCATCTTCATTCAAAGGACTGAAAGGAAGTGACTCAGAATGGAGATTGACAGATGTATCTCACCTTCTTTCTATTTGTATATTACTTAAGGCAATATGAAAGCCTAAGTAGGGAATAAGGACATATATATTGAGGAATTTGTATTTTTCATTTTACATGAAAATTGTATATCTATGATTGTTTTATCAACTTATTGATATTTCCTTATATTATGAATGAAATATACTTCTTAATTGACCTATGAGTTTATTTATGAATAAAGAGTAGATTATGTCTTATAGATTAATTTATGTCTTTACACTTCCTACATGTGAAAGCCCCCTCTCCATGTAATATCTTTCATATAGCTAGTGAATTGATATTGTGGGTCACAAATCCCACCGTGGTTTTTCCACGTATTAATTTTGTGTGTTATTGTGTTCATTCACGTGGATGATTTATTTGCTTCAAGTTATATGTTTCTTCATTCACCGATTTATATGTGTATGCTATAAAAGCATAAAGTCTTATCTTATCGGTAAAACATTGATTCACCCCCCACCACCCCCCTCCCCCCTCTCAGTGTTCTTGGATCCCAACAACATTAGGATAAATAGGTAGAGATTGAGAAAAGGAATGTGGAACATTATGATATGTGGGTATAGGAGATGGTTGTGACACAAATGAAAGGCTAGTGGAAGGAGGTATGCATGAGCATTGATTGATATAATTTTCCGCATTAATAACATGCGTAATATTGTCAACAATATGAGCAATTCCATGCAACACTTCCATAGGTTATTTTCATCACTTTGAATGATTCTCCTCAAGCCTTCAATAAAGGGGATTGCTACACCGTTCTAGTGTTCTTGACCCATCCATTGTTGAAGCCTATCCAACTCATGGTCAAGTTTACCGAATTGGTCAATAGTTACTCAAGTCAAGGAGTCATCCTCATCATGAGACTTGTACAAGAGGAATGACTCTCCATAATGTTAGGTATGTATTTTGTAGGAATAGAGGACTCATTCAAGTTCTCATGGAATAGGTTGGCAAACCTAGGCTCAATACCCTTAGTATTTAAACTTTGAGAATCCATAAGTTAAAAAGAAATTAAGTATCAAAAAAATATTCTTAGTAATTCATGAGAGTACAAATACATTTCTTTCATTGTTTTGAATAGATACCTCATAAAATCTTTATGGGAATTTTATAGGCTCATGATTGACTAACTAATCAGTAATACATCTATAAATGCATATATATATATAGGGAGACACTTAATAAATGAGAAAATTGAATAATTTATTCTTTAGATGTTACAAGTGTTATTATAAGTTTGGGATGAACCCATATTAATACAATATTAAAATATTTTACATAGAGCTAAAATATTCAACTATAGAGATTCCTAAAAATCACTTTTATATTGTCTCTACAACTATTTCTTCTCTACTTTGACTCATTTTTTCAAAATTAAATCCTTTTCAATCTTACTTGGACTCAAATTTGTAGCTCCATATTTTTCTTGAGTGCCAGTCAACTTGAGAATTTAAGCCTCATTTCAGCCATTATTCATGTAGGCAATCTACTACATCATCCAAGTATCTAATTTTTTTTACATGCCTTATTTTTGTAATATACAAAAGAATAAATCGGAAAATAATCTCAAGTATGAAATATATTTAAAAACATTTTCCACAAAACTTCCATAATACATCAAAATAGGTGATTTATAAATCATTAGGAATGTATAGTTTTATTCTTGATCATTTGCAAACTAAAATACACAATCATATAGAAATAGTGGGATTATAATGTAATAACATTATAGTCATTCCAACATATCAAATAGACCCAAAAAATTGAATACAATAGAAAATAAAAATAGCTAAGAAACCACACCAATAACTAGCAAATATAAATGATGAACACTATCAATCTACACTAAAATAGTCTTGCAAAAGATATAGACAAATAATGATGTTTTGGGATCTCATTAGAGCATATACTAAACACTCATAGTAATAGAAAAAAACCCAGAATTGATGTTATTATTCTACACAGATTGAGTGGGTTTTACACAATGAAATCTCATAATACCTTACCCAAATTTAATAAAAATATTATGTAGAAACAAAATAGAAAAAAGTATTAATATTTATGTTTGCAAAATGAAATTTTTTTTTCTTACAAACTAGCAAATGCACCTACAAAAATTCTAGAAAGTAAACAACAAACATATCTCTACCTCTCATTAAACTTCACTATCTATTGAAGCTCCAGTACACTCCTAGAGTGATTCCAACACGAATCATAGGGATTTTGTCATTTGACTCTTATAATTTGTGGGTTTTTATCCACAAGTTGTAATCCTCCATGGTTTTCATTCATAAAATATAATTGCTAAACAAAGTGTTCATACAATACGAAATGACATAATGAATTGGCGAAAGATTCCCTAAAAGATTCTAAAATAGAATATATAGTCTAAAAGTGCATTGAAATGGGAACCCAAGAAATCTAATTCCTCATTTGGATGGAAGAGTTAATTTTTAAATTACATTGAAACTTATAGCATCACCTATTGCCAAATGGTGTCATCTCAAGAACAACTCAACATAATCATTGGAACTCTTCAAGAAATAGCATTTAATAACCCCTGTGAGAAATCTGGCTCCCAGTTTGGAATAATTTGATGCCCAAATTGTCATAAAATATAAATTAAAATAGGACCAAAAAATATTAAAGTAATTTTTTCCTAACTGCTTTGTACCTTAGCTCACTAAAAATATGGAAAATGAGCTAAATTCCGATCGATTAAAAAATCACCTATTTGGGGATATTAAATTAACCTTGATATATTATATTAAAGTTCTCATCATCATGATAGATAAATTCTGATTGCCATATTATTCTTATCAAACATAATAATGCTATCATTGTCATGACATAGCCAATTAGTTTTTAACATCACTAGGGCTAATTTTTTCCCTGACTTCTGTATTTTTGTGCATGCTTTCTTATTTGCTTGTATGAATTATCATTTATTTTCATCTATCACGATATTTAAAAAATGTCACCATATTGTTATCTTAGTCTTTCAAATCATGGTGCCTTATGAAATATGATTTCTTTTGACCTTTTCTTTTGAGCCATTCCTTTATGCACTCAACACATTGTAACCCTATAATTCTTATAGCTCTGTGCATAATATCTAAACATGACTATCAAAATCCCCCATCTCCATATCCATCTTTTCATCTTGTTTAAAATTTTATCATCTAATCCTTTTTCATTTTGAAAGCACACCCTTATTCTTGAACCTGTCTATCCTCTCAAGAGGGTGTACCAACTAACCTCCTTACTTCTATCCTTCTAATGATTATGGTATCCTAATAGTAGTCATTTTATCCAAAGATGCCATGTTTTATTTTTCCTTTAAACAACATTGCTCAATCTACTCACAATGTCGTCTCAAAAATTATCCATACCTGATTGTACTCAATTTTATCATATAATAGAAATCATCCTTATATCATTAATTTGGGGAATGAACAAACAGCAAGGGCGGGAACGTAAGACACCAAAGACAAGACATCGCGCTACAAAGAGGGAGTAGAAACAATTGAAAACCATGAAAACTAATTTACCAATGAAAGCTTCTACAAATAGTAACTAACTTGACCAATGTAAGCATTCTGGATATTTATAAAATTGTTCCATTTGACCCCTTTCGCTTGCTCAGAACCAGACTTAGCCAAAAAAAACTATTCATCATGGGAAGCATATAACACATCAAAACTTTTTCTCCATAACTCTTTGACCTAGGAAATAATCAATTGCAGGTGCCAAGAAGTAATAGAGAAATTTCTCATAAAGTCAAGAGCCCCCACAGGAATTTGAAAATAAGATTCAATAATCACTTTACTATGTCCCTGGCTAGTCGCCAAAAGGAGGCTTGGAGAACGGTTAAAGCTTGAACCTCACCGTTAGTATCATTTCTTATACCCTTCAAATCCTAATGTAAAACACTACCATTATTATCCTTGCAAATGAAGCCAGTCTCGACATTACCAAAATTTCCTTTAGCAGCACCATCGGGGTGGAGAGCATTGTGTGTTTGCATGGTTCATAGTGGTAGCCTAAGGAAATTCACACCTACCATCCCCCCCAATAGAGTTTGGACGGTCACGGGCCATAATAATCTCTGTTATTTTGATCTAGATTGTATGCTAGACAATATCAATGGAGAAGGAGACCCGTCTAAATATTCTGTTGTTATGCTCTACCAAACTTGCCACCAAATAAAATGCAGACCAAGTTTCTAAATCGTGTATAAAGCATTGGATTTAAAATGTTTTCTTTTCCATTTGTCCGATACTATTTCTGCTCATATTACCAAAATTTTCAATTTTAAAGGCATCAAATCATCTTTCCCAGATCTTGCTAGTAAAGGAATACTCAAACATTAAATGATCTATAGTTTCCTCATTACAGTTGCATAAAACACATCTAGATGGGCCAATGATCCCTCTTCGTCTAAGATTTTCCGCAGTAAGAATACCATTGTGCAAGAACAACCAAGCAAAAATGTTAACCTTGGGCCATCCTTTCGGATGCTAGATATTTGATCAATCCAGTTGAGTGCGTTGAGGCAGAGGATAAGCAACAAGAAGATTCTCATAACTAGCTTTGACAGTGAGTTTACCCAAGCTACCATTTCCCGAAGTTATTTCATCCTCTCTATCACAACCTATGAGAAAACAATCAGCCAAAATACTCTTAATTATAACACCAGACTTGGGGAGAATAAGGATAGGCCATTAATGAAGTTTTTTTAATTGCAAATACTTGTAGTTTTGAATATGCCAAGGCTTTCAGTAATTCTTTGGCTTTGTCCAACCTCAGTCAAGAGCAATTTTAATGGGAATAAAGGTGGGAAATTCATCAATGATAGGAGGATATTGATCCCAAGCATCCATTCAAAAGAGAGTCTTATCATCTTTCCCAACAATAAAAAAGAGACCATCTTTAACCACTTTGGAACCAAGCTTCAAATTCTTCCAAGTAAGAGAACCATTGCCCCTCCAATGGATACCTACTCAAGTCATTTGAGTGAATTCGACCAAAGTATCTACTTATCGTCATCTTTCTAAAAAGAGAAGAGGGGTTGGAATGTTGACTTGGTGGTCGACACCTCCTTGGGGACTCGTGACATGGCTTAACTACCTCCCGTAGGTCAGGTTAAACCTAGCATTTGTATTGGCCATTGATAGTTCAAGCTTTTGGCGCAACAAAATAATTTTCCAACAATTGGTATTAGAGCCTTGGGTCATGGGTTCGAATCTCCCTTTAGTGGGTGTGAAAGGCTCAATTGGTACAAACGGGGAAATTGTTGATTTAGTAGTCAACACCTCCTTGGGAACTCATGATATGGCATAATCGCCTCTCATGGGTCAGATTAAATCTGACATTTGTATTAGCCATTGAAAGTTCGATCTTTTAGTGCAATGGTAAATGATCCCAACATGAAAATCCATCTAAAATAGAGTTTACTAGAAAGAGCTTTATTATTCAGTTCAACACTCCTTAGATAATACCTCACAAATTTTTGGGCTGAGTAACCTTATCCCATCTAACTAAAGCCCATATCCTAGTGTCTTTGGCACCATTCCAAAGAAATTTTCTAGACATCTTATCAATATCCTTCCAGATGGAGGAAGAGGTAGCAATGATAGAGAGCTTGTAAATAGGCATAGCTTCAATAACAGATTGAAGAAAAGTAAGCCTTCCCCCATAGCTGAGCCACTTACTATCCACCAAAGATTGATTTTGAATTTAATGTGCTTGAGAAGGCTGTTCCAAACAACCATAGGAATATTTTTAAAATGAAGCAGGATCCATAGATAGTGCTCAACTTCCTTAATGGTTATGCTAACTAGACTCTGAGGTCATAACTTAGGGATTGGACATCCATACTAAGTAGTCATGTGATCATTATGAAAGCTCATTTCTTATCAACCTGATGCATATACTTGAAATGGGTCAGCAAGGTATATGCACTAAAGATCATGTTTTAGCCATTCTATCATAAGTAAATATTACTAAAAGAAAAGTGCAGGAAAAAAAGGAATAAGTGAAATGCTTTAACATAAACTACCTTGAATTTAGGAAAACAACTCAATCTATGACAAGAAGGTAGGAAACTACTTTGTCTACCTTGACTGCAGGAATAGTCACAAGATGAATTCTAGTGGCTGCAGGAATAGTCAATCACCAAGAAAACAAACTAAATACTTTAGAAAATAAGTACTGAATAACCAAAGGGGCGGATTTCTCACTTAGTGGGGCCCCTTATAAAGTCTCCACAGAACTCAACTGAATGCTGCAAACTAAAATATTATCTTTATTGATTTGAAAACATTGTTTATATCATGATACTTGCTAAAACTGCTCTATAATATAAGTTTGACTGCAAATTATGTTAATTGATTGTTTCTCTCCCTGAGAAGGAGTATTGGAACTTTATTTATAGAAAATATACTCCTAATTAATTCTAACAACCGGAAAGTCCACTCCCAGGATATTAGAAGGACACCATTTATTAAAGCATAAGAAAAAGAAAGAGTTATATTCCGAATGTGAGATAGCCTAGCTGTTCTAACAATAAAGGAAATCTAGCATAACAATCCTTCCTAGATTCACTCTCCTACAAACATGAATACCAAAGTCTCATTATTACATTTTATGATTTGCAGATATCCGCCTGTTGACTCCTTCAATGATTATTTTGAGAGACTTTGTTTCCAACCAACTAACTAGCATGAACTTCCATACCTAAATCCTCGACCTTTTCCTTCTCTTCATTAACTCTTGCATCAAGTTGTTAATGTGTACAAAACAAAGGTATATCTACTTCATATTAGAATAACATTCATCAAATCACATGTAAGATTAATGTGGATAAATTACATAGCATAGTTCATCATTAATCATATTTCTAGTAAAAAATGAAGATATGTGCTTAGGTTCATGCTATTTTATCAAGTCTTTTAGAAACACAAAAAGGATCAACTTTAACAAAGTTTTAGGAGTCAAACAGTATCTAGACCCTTTCTAAGCTTAGTAAAAACATGGAAAATATAGACAAAACTGAGCCATTATTTAGACTCATCAGATAGTCTAAGGGACAAGATGACACTAAAAAGCCCAAGATGGCAAGGATACAGTTTTGAAGATGAAGATCAACATTGAAGAAAACCACCTTAGATTTTGGAGCATTAATTATCTAACAAGAGGCTGAGAGGTAAGTGTTAAGAATATCAAAAATCATCCTAGCTTTAGTGCAAGAGGTAGGCCCCATCAAACTAGTATCATCTAAAACTTGCAGATGAGTGAACACTTCCTCTCCAACTTTAACTCTGGCTAAGAGTTTTTTTTTTTTTTAATGAAGAAATAGTCTACCCAAGCCTTCCACCATGATCATGAAAAGGAAAGGAGACCAATGATCTCCATGTCTTAAACTATGAGAAATATTGGAAGGAAGAGAAGTATTATCTAAATTAATAAGAATAGAATAGGAAGGAGAGCAAACAAAACTCAACACCCAATCAGTCCACTACTGGGAAAAACCAAAATCCTCTAACGTCTTACCCAATAAACTCCATTCCACTCTGTCATATGATTTGGACTTAGCAAGTTTAATGAACATCCCTCTTTGCTAATATTGATGTAGAGAGTGCATAATTTCTTAAGCAATCACCATTCCATCAAGAATTTATCTACCCTCAACAAAGCTGCCTTGTTCAGGGGAAATCATTTTTTGAAGAAGGGGCTCAAGTCATTCAACAATCACTGAAGTAACAATTTTATAGATCACATTACATAAGGATATAGGGAAAAATTAGAAATTTGAGAGCCTTCCCCCTTAGGAACTAGAGAAATGAAAGTGTGGTTCAAATCCTTAAGCATCCTTTTATTCCTGAAGGACTCATGAACCACCTCAAATACACTAAACTACACGTCATTCTAAAAAGTTGAAAAAAAATCGACAAGGAGGCCATCAGGTCCAAGTGATTTTCCTATACTCATACTAAAGAAAACCTTCCTAACCTCCTCCAAATCAATAGGATGCAATAAATGAAGATTTTCCTCCAAACTAATAAGGTTGCAGATAGCATTCAAAACTGCTTGCTAAGCAACATCATCATAATCATGATTGACAACAAACAAATTGGAAAATTAGCCACAAGAATGTTCATGCATAGCAAAAGTAGAAAAAAATTAATGACCATTTTCATCCCAAAGAGCAGTTAGATTGTTCTTTTTCCTTGTATTATAGGCACTTTTATGAAAGGAAGTAGTGTTTTTATCACTAGAAAGAAGCTAGGTTGTTCTAGCTTATTATTTCCAGTAAACCTCCTCTTGGCTATCAATGTTTTCAATAGCTTTTCAAATTAAATCATCCTCCCCTTTTAGCTGATCAGTGATAACCCCATTTCTAAATTTACATCTAGCAAGCAAGGGGTCTTGTTTGGAATGGAAATCAGATCTATTAATCTTCTTCCAATTTTTGAGTTGGTCTTTAACAAAATCCATTTTCTTGTGAATTTTAAACATAGCAGTACCAGGCCTGGAACATCCTTCTTTCCACCATAATGGAATGAGGAGTGTAAGGTCCTCCTTTTGGAACCAAAAATTTTCAAAACCAAAGGAGCGATGATAAGAGCCCAAGCTGATACCATTGTCAAGAAGGAGAGGGGAATGATCATAAATAGGACCATACAAAATAAGCATATTTAGCTTCTTTTTAAAGAAGGCACCTTCTGAAACCAAGAATATATCCAATTTGACTTTTCTAGAATGAGGTTCAGCCCTCTTATTGGTCCAAGTGAATTTGGATCATGGGTCTACCACGTACCCTAGATTGAGCTTTTAAATTTGAGCAATCATAAAGTGACCTCCAAGATCCAAAGAAGGAAGCCCGCCCTCCTGATCATTGGGAGAGAGTTTTGCATTGAAGTTACCTTATACGATCCAATCTACTTAGGCCCGAGAATGATGCATACACTGAACCATGGACCATTGTATTTTCAACTGATCAGAAATAAGTCAGAGTATTCAATAAAATGAAATATTTAATATTTAATCAATTTTTGTCTTTATATAAATGTAATAACCTTTCAATATTGGATTGTCTTTTCGACTTCTGATGAGGACATAAATGTAGTGGTTGTTTAGCTTCTTTGAAAGCTTATAAATAAGCTCAATTCAAATCCAATTGCAAGGAGTTGGAGAGTTATGGAGTTACAGAGTCATAGGCATACGCTCCTTCACAAGATTGCCTAAATTGTATAGGCTCTGACATACAACTCTTTTTTATAGAGTTTGCCCAAATTGGATACATTCCAGGCATACAACTCTCTTTTACAGAGTTTGCCCAAATGTGATACATTCAAGGGCACACAACTCTCTTTCACAGAGTTTGCCAAAAATTGTATGGTTCTTACATATTTTCAATGAAATGAAATTTTATATAATTTGTTATGTGTTTACAATACCACAAATTCTGCTTTGGGTATTGTCCTCTGAATTGACAAAATAATTCAGATCAGTGGTATCAGAGCCATTTTCGATTGCTAGAGGTGCATCTACGGGCAAGTGATCTATTTTATGTTTATAAGTATTCTGGTTGGTGTTCCAATATTGTCAGGGAGAGAAAATTATTACCATGTGTTGTTTCAGTGTGCGGCCTTTGTGATTGTATTATATGTATCATATATTTCTTGGATGGTTCATAGATGACCTTGAGGAGCCACTGCCCATACCTCTAAGTCGATTCACCTCCTCTCTTCTCTTTTTGTCCTATCATTTCATGACGTTTCAGATTCTTTACAGATTTGAACCATGCAAATGGAAACCGACAAGTCAGCTTTCATAGAGGAGTCAAACGATTAGCCTTCTCTTATGTTGAGTGAAAGCTTCGTGGGTGGAGAGACTAAAATGTTGATTTGCAGCCAAGGTGTTACTTTTGCAGAGCTTGCTGTGAAAATGATAGAGATCTCTAGTTCAATCTTCACACTAATGTTCTAGTTGTTGGCCAGGGATCTGGAGACCTTGATTTTCATTAAACCCAACAAAAACTTATTAGCGGAATATGAGAGGCTAGAGTTGATGGTGTGGTTATTTCTTCAAGCGACCTTATGGTAGAATGGCTGGTGACATGGGTCATAGCTGTGAGCAGAGGACTATCTCCACATCGCATATGTCTCAAGAGGTGCCTTGATAAAAAAATAAATGAAAAAAAATCACATTTCACAAGTTCGTGATCTTCTGTTCAACTTCTTCCGTTACCCACTCCTCTATTCTATTTGTAGTTGATATACTCTTTTTTTTTTTTCATAAAACTATTATCATGTCTAGGAAATATTCACTGTTCCAATTTATCAGTCTAGTCAACAATGCACTGCACATGCGCGAAGATGAATTTTAGGATATAAATTTTGGTTCAATTGCATTAGAAGACTGCAGCGTTTCCTATGGCCTTGCAATCAGATGCAGGAATTTTCAGTCAAGAAGGTGGGAATTGAGAGTGAAGAGTTTGAGATCAACTTGGACAAGACCCACGAAGCACCAAACAACAATGCAATCAAAATTTTATTTGGAAGATGATCGAGCAATGGGGCCCATTGCCTTTCAAGATGGGACGAATGATCAGAAATAAGTCAGAGTATTCAATAAAATGAAATATTTAATATTTAATCAATTTTTGTCTTTATATAAATGTAATAACCTTTCAATACTGGATTGTCTTTTTGACCTCCGATGAGGACATAAATGTAGTGGTTGTTCAGCTTCTTTGAAAGCTTATAAATAAGCTCAATTCGAATCCAATTGCAAGGAGTTGGAGAGTTATGGAGTTACAGAGTCATAGGCATACGCTCCTTCACAAGATTGCCTAAATTGTACAGGCTCTGACATACAACTCTTTTTTACAGAGTTTTCCCAAATTGGATACATTCCAGGCATACAACTCTCTTTTATAGAGTTTGCCCAAATGTGATACATTCAAGGGCACACAACTCTCTTTCACAGAGTTTGCCAAAAATTGTATGGTTCTTACATATTTTCAATGAAATGAAATTTTATATAATTTGTTATGTGTTTACAATACCACAAATTCTGCTTTGGGTATTGTCCTTTGAACTGACAAAATAATTCAGATCATCAACCCTTCCAAAGACAGAGCCCCATATAAATTAGTGATCACAATGTTTTTAGAGGATTCATTATTCTGAAAGAGAGAAGTAAGAACATCCTTGCAAAAAATATGACTAAGATAAGTCCATACAAGTGAGTTCCACATAGTAACAATACCTCCAAAGAAACCATGAGAAGCCACTACCATGTGATCAACTCCTTTCCAGATTTTTCTAATAGTTTGGGCCATCAGATCTAGAGTCATTTTGTTTCCTGAAGGAGAAAATCTGTTTTGGAGTTTTCCAATAGTCTTTGAATAAAATTTTGATGGGATTTGTTCTTTAATCTCCTTATGTTCCAAGTTCGTAAAATCATTAGGGACCTTAGGATAGGTAGGAGTCCAACGACTTAACTGTTCCTTCATTGATCCTTCTTTGTCATTGAGAAGCTAGCAGGTCTTTGGTTGATTTGTACCTACTCCTTCGGACATATTGTGTTTAGAATGCTTGTCTATCTGGTTAAGGCCAAGAGAAATCTTTTCTCTATAATTTTTTGAAATACTTATACAGACATTTGATTTAGCTGGATCAATTGTATTGTGTATTTCCAATATCCATGGTGAAACATAAGAGTCTGAGGGCTGAATGTTTAAGTATTGTTCTTGTAAGCTCAAAATGGGGGATGGCATTCTGGACAGGTTGTTCCAAAGTACGCTCTTCTGCAGTATCCATGGTTTGAATATTAACCTCTTGATCCATAAGGGATTTGAAGATTTAAGGGATGGAAGTCCATTGCCTTCATTTCTTTAAGTTTTCTTATTTCTTTTTTGTTTCACAAATCCATCTGGAAAAGTCTCACCTTGAGAAGCTGACACATTAGAATTCAGTTTGGCAAAGAGCTTCTGATTTAGAGAAGGCTCCTCTTTTGGGGATCAAAGAGAAGGATAGAACTTGGCCAAGTGGCCATAATTATGATGGACTCTGCAGCGAAAGGGTAGTGCCTCATAGTCGAGTTGTTGGATCCACAAAGAATCATTGATAGCGAGTTCAACCTCCACAAGAAGAGGTTGGGAAAGTTTCATCTAAAAAAAAACTCTAGCATAAACTGTAGAGGTTCCTTCCAAGGTATCTCATACATCCAAATCTAGACTGAGATGGTAGTGGGTTCCACATGAGGGTCAAAGTTAACATTCCATGGATGAAAATAATAGTATGGCTATGATGTCAAATTTTAGATTCAAAAGCCTTAGCATGATCAGCTAAGGATGAAAAGCTAACTACAAAGTAACCATTCCTAATAAACCAATAGAATACTCATCGTAGGGTTCCTAGTTGCTTTGAATCTAGGAATGAAGGAAGGAGATTGAAGGGCGTAAGCCAAAGAACTTGCAAATAAAACCATGGTTTCATTTATAAGAAACCGAATCTTCATTCAACTCTTGGTCAATCATAATTTTGATCCTAGTCTCTTCTTGAGGGAGACACCCATTAAGCTTTTGAAAAGTTCTAGAAGGAAGAGCATTTGGAGAGGAGAAGATAGCTTGCATAGAGTGATGAGGATTAGTGGTCCACGAAGAGGGGTCTAAGAATCTTGAGGTCAATGAAATAAAGTCATGGCTCAAAAGTGTGTGGAGGTGGAGATTCCAGAGGAGCCTCCATAGCAGCTTGAGCAAAGAGTAGCAGAGGCATGTAAGTGCATAGTAACAAGGGCACTGATTCCCGTCAGTTCCCTGAAATTAAATTTTTTGGGTGAATTGACAATAGACAATATCCTTAAATCATTAATTAAATAAATATATTTATTTAATTAAGTTAAAATTTTATATTTTTATCCTCCAAGAACTAAATAGATATAAACTATTTATTTAATTCCTTCCTTTTCCACCTCAATCCAGTTAGTTGATTATAATCATGTAGTCAACTAATTAATCCATTCATGATATCAGATTTTCACAGTCCATATTATTGTTAGTGATTGCTTTTGGATTCGATTGTGTGAGTTTTTTGCATCAATATTTTGGATCACACTTTGTGATCCATCATTAGGATTTTTCTTCTCCTTATGCACTCTTTCATCCCAATGATGGATCATGACATGTGATCCAAAATTTTGATGAAAAAAACACTCACACAATCGAATCCAGGAGCAATCACAGATAATTAATCCATTACATATTCCTCAACAATTTAATTTATCATTCATCTCACTTATCAATAAAAATAATGATGTCTTGTCTACCCATGTATTATGAAAGATCCTCGCCATCCATTGTATGCATGTTCAATCTCTCACACGTGTGTGAACTCTCACTTGTCAAATTAATCTTCTCCATTTGATCCTCTAACATGTGTGATAGGACTCACCAATCATGTTAGTCTTCCCCATGTGATCTCTCACATGTGAGTGAAATCATATGTCCCATCCTTCTTTCCTATGTGATTCTCACATGTGTGAGAGGACAATTATCAATTATTTCTTCCCTATGTGCTTCTCACATGCGTGAGAGGACACTTGTTGAACCTCTCTTCCCTCTATCATCTCTCACATATGTGAGAGGAATCACCCATTATTTCACATATCTCCATATGATCTCTCACATATTTTAAAATACCCTCGATCTTTACTATCCATTAAAATCAAGTCAATCTCAACCCTTGAAATCTACTTGATCCTCCTCTTCCCCAATAGCACCAAGAATAAGGTGCCACCTGGAGATATCTCATTCATCCCGACCTATCTATAGTCCTTAATCATTAATTTTATGGTTCGATATGGATTATTGATCAATAATCCTATAATATATAAATCAACCCTCTCTCAACCCATTTGAAATAAACACCGTTTAATGCAAATTATGTTTATTATATTGAAGAGAATTTGTATCACAAATCAACAACACATCAAGTTGTGTTGAGGGATTTTTTATTAGGTTTCTCAATATTGGATGCTTGTCCTCTTCCAACTCAATTTGAGGTACTTCGAAGACAAGTTATAGATTTTATTTCTTTGGACTCGACTCTTATTTTCTTACCTTTTTTCTTCATGCATATAGGATATGTTATGCATTTCAATCAATTAAATTCAAACAATATCATTTCAATATTTTAATGAAATTGAAAGAGAAAATTCATACAAAAGCTTATTGATCAAGCTAAATAAAAGCAAGTAAATGAAACCACTAATTATATAATTTTATTATCAAAACATGTGAATAATAATAAATATAAAAAATAAATTATTTACTGCACAATGCGATGACTAAATCATGGTGTTATGACAAGGGTTAGACCCATGTTAGGTTGTTGAACTCGCAAGTTTTTGTGCCTTGTTAGGACACCGTTCTTACAAATTTCAATCATTTACCCTTCTAGATTCAAAACCTCATTGGGTTGTTGAGCTTCCAAATTTTATCCTCTACTAGGTTGTTGTGTTCATGGGTTTGGACCATTGCATTAATGTAGAAAATCCATACTAGCGATGAGGTCCCCTATTTATGGTCTCACTTGGCTTCACCTAAGTTGAAATTCCCAATATTCATTGACTAAAAGAAAGCCAAAACTTTGTAGGAAGAAATTGATTCATATCTTTTCGACCACCTTACACCATAACACCTTCATCCAATCAACCCATACAATGATTATCTTGTAATCCTAGTTTTGTTTAATATAATAGTACTTTTCTCAACCTCCTTAATGAAAAGATATAATTCTTGATCCATTTTTTACATTTTGAAATTTATCCATAATTCATATAAAAAATTAAATTTAATGATAGTTCAACATGATCAAATATGCCACCTTTACATAACAATTGGTCAAGATTGTCCATATTGCATTGATCAATATATGATTTAGTAAACATCTACATTATACACAATAGTAAAAGTTAGAAATCACCAAGATAAACTACTATCTAGCACACTTTTTATAAGGAAAGAAGAAAACTATAATAAAGTTACCAAACATGTGTACCACTTTAAAGAACTTGTTTATTTAATTACATATTATTAATGATTCAAAGAATGACCTTCATTTTTATAACCATTTAATCCCCAAAATATTAATATTTAACAAATATTAATTAATAATTAAATACCTCTTAAATAAAATATAAATTAAATAAATCAAAGTAAAAACAAAACAAAATAATAATTTTTCCAAAACCAATCATTTTCTACTAAAACTAATTTAGTGGTTGGATAAATAAAAATTGTAATACATAAAACTTTAAGAAAAGAAAAAAAAGGTGGAAAATTATGTGCTAGGACAATGACAACAAGACTCTTGATTACATAGAGTTGTGTTTTAATACAAAATGGACTCCATTTCAGCTTGGAATCCTGACTTATACTAAAAGAGGACTCATTTGTCTAATAATTATGAAGATGTTTAGAAATGCCAAACATTGATTATAGAAATATATGAACAACAAAAACTATACAAAAACATCTAGCGAGAAAGTTTTACATGTAGAAGGAAATTCATTAAGAGCTAAGAAAAATGACTAAATCCACCACTTTCTAAAGGTATAAAAATGCTATTACGATGATCAATCAATAAGCAACATGAGGACCAATTGTGGGAATTTCTTGGAGTACTGAACCTGAAGATCAAGCTCTACAAATCCACCAAAAAATCTACAAAATTATCACACAGATTTATTCCATCACTTTGAAAGGACTCTGTCTTTATTTCTATAACTGGGTTTTGGTAGGATAGACCAAATTTCTCCTTTGAACAAAAACTATGATCTTCAATCAGTGCCATTGGAGGGTGGTTTATTACAGGATTTCACCAATTAAGTTAATTAAAACCCTACAATGCATACAAATCTTGTTCATGGTTGCTATCACTATGCAACCTGGTCTCCTACACTTGCAATCTCACAAAGAACAAGAAATATGAAGTTTACAACCATAGTCATGCCTCCTAACTTCATGTATATTCAAGATATACTATTCCTCTATCCTTCCATGGTGCTAAGGTAGAAGAAAAAAATGAATTGATTCAAGTGGCAAAACCCTTCAAATTATACTATTTGTCCTAATAATCATGCCTTTGCCACTTCCACTGATTGCTAGATCAGTGTTCAATACATTCACTACACTATATGGAAGCTTATTGTGAAATCCTATGGGATCGCCATGGTAGATGGTGTTTTCACCACCTATAGAAGTGGCAAATTTTACTTTCTTGCCTTTCTTAGTTTCATAATCTGTAGATTTGGCAAAGACTTTCCAAGATGTTTAGAACAACCTAAGCAAAGTTAGGGTCAACACAAAGATTACATATTGTAGGCATAGTTGCAAACATCTTTTTTTGAGATGGGTTTCACTGAGGGTCTTTAATATGGATGCAATCAAGAGCAAGAGTAGTGATGGTTGTCCTCTAGTTTAGCCCAGAACTATTCACATATGATAGTCATATTAAGATGATTTATAGAGTTAACTGTCTTTAACAACCCTCAAAATGACATTTTTTTTGTTCTTTTTTAAACCAACTTTCTAAAAACTAATCTATTGCAAAGATATTTGACTTGACCTATTGTAGAGATATTTGCCCTAGAAAGTTTTCAACAATAGAGTGACAACCATAGAGAGTTTCAAAGAAAGTTAGGCCCATGAAAAAAAGTATTCCTATAAATATTAAACTATCAAAATCTATCCTGAGAGTCTAATGTTCATACCAAATTACACTTTTGCAATGCAAAATAGCTTGTATCGATAACTACAATGATTGTTACTCTAATACTTCCTGTAAGGGAATTTCTATATAAGCCATGTGTTACAAATATATCTTCCAAATCATACAAAATCCCAAGATTATAACATAGAACACCACCAAAAAAAATAAGAAGGCAACGAAGTAAGCAATTTGAACTATATATAATCAAGATACAATGAGATTCAAGTAGCAATGCCATTTCAAGGAAAAAACCTCCCAATACAAATACTTGAATTCCATAATAATATCTTTTTAGAAACTTCTTGTTCAGTTCTATAACCATAATTTAGGGAAATCCATATGTTCCTTATTAGGATTAGGTTCTCCTAAAAAGAAAAAAATCCTAAGAAAAATCTAAGAGACTTAGAAAAGTTTTATACACATTATATATGTTAGATTCTTCATAACTCAAATATAGATTATGAAAGTAGTAATCATTTCTAAGGTTTATGGCCATAATAATTCATCATAAATATAACCACAAGACGATGTCAAATTTCTCTTACCCTCCATTTTAATGTATCCTCCAACATCTTCATGGCTTTGTGGAGGTTCCAATTTCGGGCTTCCAGGTATCATCTCAAGAATGCATCTGAATAAAACATAAAACTATGGCCAGATAGGGTCCCATTGGTCATAAGAAATAGAATCCATTAAAAAATACACTCTGCTTTGCCCTAGCTCTACATCTACAACTTGTACACTTTGATTTTTTTTTTGATGTCGGAGCATCTGGGTAGATTGGCTATCTGGCTAATGAAGTTTTGATTTTGGTTTTGTTATAGTAGTGTTAGCATTTGTGTTTGTCCGAATTATCACACCTTTGGTCACTTGAGCACTTTATAAATAATATCAGTTTATTTTTGTAAATAAAGGCAAGCCTATATCTGCGTTAAAACCCTTTCATATGCTGTAAAACAAAGGAAATATGAAGAGCTACAGGGGAGTGGAAGCAGTTGGGGGAAAAATGAAAAGAGGATGAGGCGTGAGGAAAAGTAGAGAGAGACCAGCGGAAAAAGAGGAGAGGTGATTCAGATTTGTAGGGTAGATAGAGAGTTATCTAAGCTCAAAAACCAGATCGTATTAGCGTGGAGCTGGCAAAAGAATCACATGGGTGAAGCATATTATTGAATGAGTGCAGTGCCAAACAAAGAAAAGGAGCTGTGTATGATAAAAACTAAGGAGGGATGTGTTTGCAGCTACCAAGAATTGGAGTGCCTAATATGAACAGAGGTTAAATTCCAAAAATTGTAATATTGCCTGGCAAATCTCAATAAAATTCGAATTTCCTCCGTAATATTAGTGTAAATCTGCAGTGTGTTTTGGACTGATTACTTGCTGCAACTTACTCTGTATTTTAGTTCCAGAGGGTAGGGTTGACCTGCATTAATTGGTATCAGAGCAGGTTCAATTGTGTAGAAAAGTAAACTTACAAAGAGATAGTCAAATGGCATACAGAGGACGGGGTCGTAGAAGTAGAGAACCCAAAGGCATGGAGCCTGAAATTGCAGAGATAATAAGAACTTGTACAGCACAGGCAATGAGGGGTATCACTACATGATTAGACACAAAGGAGATGGATCAAAGAAGAGGAGTCCATGTAGAAGATATCAATGATGATGAAGAAGAAGAGCAGGCCGAGGAAGGAGGTGAATTGGCTAGGACTTGATCCAAGAGAAGAGAGATTTATTAGAGCAATTACAAGAATATAATTCCAAACCTTGATTTGATCCACCGAATTACAAAGGAGGATTGAATGCTGAAGAATTTTTGGATTGGATTGCTGAGAGGGAAAAATATTTTGAATTTGAGTAGACAAAAGAAGACCAAAAGGTCAAATATGCACGCACAATGCTGAAGGGACATGCTTCCCTGTGGTGGGAAAATTTACAAACTGATAGACAGTGAAGAGGAAAGGAGAAAATCAAAACATGAGATCGAATGGTGACCAAGGTTAAGTTTAAATTTCTGCCAGCAAATTACCAAATCAATTTGGTAAAGAGCTTCAAAACTTGAAGCAAAAAGAAAGTAGTGTGGAAGAGTATATGGAGGAATTTTACCGGTTAAGCATTCGAGCCGGTCAAATTGAAGAAGATATTGAGCAGGTTGCAAGGTATTTGAATTGGGTTCTAGCTAAAATAATCTCCTTGGAAAATATGAAATCTTTGATAAAAACCAACAAACTATATCCAAATGACAAGAATAGAAAGAAATGGTGATTCATGTTTTAACAACTAAGTACTTGCAGAGAGTATCAAAAGCAAAATGAAGTATACCTCTATGATTTCCCCCATTATGGTGGTGAGATGCTCAAAGGAACTAAGCTACTATTTTCACACCAATGATGAAAAAACAACCCACAAATGGCAAAGACAGAAAACCTCGAACAACAAAGAAATTTCTCAAAAGCCATAGATCTGGGACCATAAAGGCTCCAAAACTCATAACCGAGATCACTGTCCTATCCATGTTTGGACACCTTCAAGCATAATGTTATATTCAGACAAATTCTGAGAAAATAACAGCAATGGATGGATTTATATACTCTATTTTTCTGTTTGCAAATACTTTAACCTCATGCACTTTTAATCCAGCTAATATTTGCATACAAAATGCATTGACAAAAAATTCTGATTCACAAAAGCCTTAATGAATAATCTACATGAGATAGATGTTGGGAATATGAAGCCGAACAGTCACATGGCTGTTTGTCTTGCCTAGAAGACTCTTCGTTTCATATCTGAGATGTCTATAAATGACTGAGTGCAGTCATGTATGTAGTATTGGAGATATTGATTAATATATGTGTTCCCTGCTTTCTGGTGGATGTAGCTATTTATTGGTGAACCGTGTTAAAACCTTGCGTCATGCGTTGTCATGTATATTTTTCTGTTTATTTCTATTTTAGTTTAATTGTTGAATATTTTCTCTGTTCATTTTAATCTTTACAATTGGTATCAGAGCCAGATGGGCTTGAGCAGAGATGGAAGACGAAGATGATGACACTATTGAAGAATTTCTTGATTCGATTGAAGAAGAGGATGCTGAAGCGAGTGAGGATGAAGTTGAGGAAGTTGAGACCAAGACTCAAGAGGATTATGAAAGAGAAAATTTATGAGGTTGAAGGAATATAATCTCCTACTCACAGACAAACTGATTTGTATGGACCAGAAGTTGATGGTTTTGTGTCGCATCATGAATATTGGAAAAGATAACTTTGAGAAAGAACGGGATTTTTCTGAAGAGATCGTATTTTAGCAAGAGGAAAGTGATGGGAAGCTCCTAACAGAGGACTCTTTCCTCACAAAAATGCATGTCTTGTTGATAGAAAAGCCTTTTTTTGGTGGAAAAAATCCATAAGAGGATTCGGGGTGCCTGGCGACTAAAGATCCCAGGAGTGCAGGGATTATAGAGCCCAAGGAGGTGGGAGAGAGCCTTTGGCTCAAGGCTGCACAAGATCTAGAAGATTTCAGAAAGGCTGAGAATAAGGTCTTTGAGAAAATTGGATTTCAACATGAAAAAAATAGTGATGATTTATTGTTGCAGATTGTAGAAGTGGAGGTAGAGTGGAATGCATTGATTACACACTCCTCTCCCACGTCTTTGAACCTAGGAGTTGGGCATCAATGTGGTGTAAGTGATGAGTATTGCAACGGGCAGACATTGAGGTTTTATAGGGAGTCTAAGAAGAACTCCCTGTAGGAATTGAAGGTTTGGGTGGAGGAAGCCATAAAAAATAATGAATTTGTTGAGTATCCCCCAAAGGAAGAACCGACGACCGAGAGTCAAGGTAAATCCGTTGAGGAGCCCAAGGAAAAGGTGAAGCTCGTGACTACTGAAATAGGTGGAGATGAATCGTCCTCCTATCAATTGAACAATCGACAAGTAGAACTCCCCAACCACATGCTAGAGGATGCACAGGCACCAGCAATGCCTATGACGGATCTTGACATCAATGAGTGCACAGAGAATTTGGACTTGCTGACCGTGGATAGTGTGTGAGGTTCAAATTTCACAATGGACATGACTCTTACTGGATTCGATGGATTTAGGATACAATGCTTTGATCAAAACTTTTTGTTTCTCGGTGAAGGGATTCTAGACAAAGAAGACATTGTGAAAAAGGACAATCTTGAGGAAAAATTAAGGCAACAATGCTTCAGGGACTTTTTTGAGTCTTCGGATAAAGACATTTGTGATCCATCCTCCCTTCAAACTCCTCAATATGTTATTGCCTTGGTGCTAGTTGCAGCAAAGGCTGCCCATGATTTCACAAAGTTGACGATAAACATCATGAAGGTCATAGAGAAGAGGCATGGTGTTGAGGAGGCTATACAAGGAAGAGCGGCTGGATGTGGAGCTAAAGCTAGGTGGAATTTGCAGATTTTCCCCTTCACTATTTTCAAGGGAAACAATCAGTTTCACTTCTTTGGAACTGTTGATGTGTGTTTTAGGCACATAACAATACAGAATAAATTACCAAGACAATTTACCCTCTCTTGAACAAAATCACCTCAGATGCTAAGAATGAGATCAACTAAAATGATTCCAAGGTTTCTACATGTTAGGTCTTGACGAGTGGGTAAGTTCAATGGTTTGATGTGAATTGTTGTGTTCACTTGGAGACTTACATAAATGTTTGGATTATCATGAATGATGTGGAATAGGTGTGCTGACAACTTAAGATTTATCAATATTGCTCTGGATTTACTTCTTACTAAAAAAAGGACAAAAGGAATAGGGTTTAGGAAATCTATTCTAAGACTACGAATGTAGGAAATGGTGAATGGATTTAGTGGAATCAAACTAGGCAAGGTCTCACAATCAGGTATTGACACAAGCTTAGTGCAATCGTCTAAGGTATACTTAAGGATTTTCAGGCTATCACCATCAAACGTAGACACCATCCAAGTTGATGCTTGTCAACGGACGCGTAATAGTTGAAGTTAAGCTTACTGAAATTCCAGTTGACCACACAAGGTGCACTTACCAGTGGTAAGAGGCTAGTGGTATGGATTAAGGATTCCACACAAATGAATTCAACAAATCTTTCACTCAATCTAACATACATGAAAATAAATTCTAAACTAAAATTCTAATCTAACTTGGAGGAATTGAGAACCATGAATTCAAATACAATGTTTGAAGAGCAAAATCACCAACAATTGAACAATGATTAGGATTCAAATAGCTGCAGCATATACCAACAATTCTACAAAAACTCTCCCTTACAAATGAGAGACAAGGAGGCATATATAGAGTCTCTTACAAAATCGATGGCCCAGATTGATCTAAGATCAACGACCGAGATCATGCCAACAAAACCCTAGAATTGCCCTAATTAGGGTTACATAAAAAATGGTGCCACCAACATATGGCCCAATGAAAAGATACCTAGTCATCTAATAAGGAATCTTCCAAAAGATTCCTCCCTGCATACTCCAAGAATCTAGCCAATACTGAATCTAACTCCTCCATGGAAATGCTAGGCAAGGTATCTTGTTGTAAATCAATCACGTCCAATGAATCCAAGAACGCATTCAAAGTGTTCTCCCATTCTGGCATGAACTTCTGCAAATTATGAACATGAATCAACAAAGAGACCAAGTCGTCTATATGACTCTTCTGCAAAGAGTCCAACTGGCAAAAATACATAAATTTCATCTTGTCTCTTAATTCAGCTAATTGTAAACCACTAGCATCACTTACATCAACACCTAATAATTCCTCAATCGAGGCAAGGATCTTCATCTGAATGTCCTGAATTAATCCTTCCATCTCCATACAACTCAACTGGGCATTCTCATAAGTTGATTTCTTCATGGCTAATGCACAATACCAGCGGTGGAAATCATATTTGTCTCCACTGTGCACAATGTTATCGCTGACCAAGGTGGAATTAGGAATCTTCTTCAAAGCCTAGAGGCATGGAATAGCCTTGTCTTGAACAGGCCAGAATTCTTCCCAAACTCCCTCCAAATACTGGATTCTGAATACGAGCCTTGTTGTCCTATCATATGCATGGATAAATTGAGTAAGGAAATCATCTGCCTGTTTTCATGTGCTCTTAATCCACTTTTCCACCTCCGAGTGTGTACCTCTCGCTAGCTCACAGTGTGAATGTATTCCATGGTCAACTGGAATAGGGGAAATAAGGGTGGGATCTCCATGCCTTGTCCCTGCAATATACTCTCTGAGTCAAATGTTCTCTTCTATGTACCTTTCTTACTCCACAACCTCTATGTCTAACCTCGCATTAATTGCTTGGAGGTTTTCACCAATCTCATGAAATTCCTATTTTTTGGATTTATGACCAAGGGCAATTGAAGTGATCTGGAAATCCATAGGAGTAGCAATGTTTGCTGTCGCATTTGCTTTATGAACAACAATTTGCGCAATCTGCATTCCTGTCTCATCTCTAGCTATGTGCGATAAAATCTCCGCTCTCTTGGGCTCCTTCTCCTTAGCACTCCTAGCTAGGTAGTCATCAATATCATCAATAGGCTATACCTCTATCATTTTTTTACTTTTCTCCATACTTCTCATCAGCCATTCAGGAATAGCGGCCATCTCCACACCATCATCGAGACATATTTCTCGATCAAGTCCTTTCAATGCTGAGATAACATCATCATTATTATCAGGATTATTCTTGGTCTAATCAAATACCTCATTTCCCAAACTAAATTCCAAAAGGATAGTAGGGGATCCCGACTGATCATCATTTTCATTAGGAGTTGCAAATGTCGCTATGGCATGAAATTCCTGAGTATTCTCTGGTAGTATCACTGCGTTGGAACACTACTAAGTCTCCTTGTTCTGTTCTGTTACTTCAAGATCTTCGATTGATGAGACAGTGGGAGGGGGTGAAGGAATGATAAGTGGAGGAATGGTAGTATTCTGCTTCTTCTTCACCTCCTCAATCTTCTTCCCTCTAACCTTGACTTCTCTGGGCGTGTTCTTCCTTCTCTTGGGAGCTTGGCTCTCTTTGTTTGCATGAATCCTGACATCACTGATAGTCCTCTGATCAGCCTCAGAAGTAGACTCTTCCGACTTCATCTTTTCATAAGAGAAGGGAACACCCATGTCAACTAATTTGTTCATCTGTATATCCACCCATGCATGGGAGAAATTCAAGACCTCTCTCATCAATATATTCAAGCCAGTCTCCTCTGACTATGACCAATTTGGCAATAGGATTGCCTTCTTCATTTCATTCTCATAATGTGGGTGTGTATGATCTCTATCATCTAATGCTCTATCAGGAATGAGGAAAATTCCACACTTCCTCATGAAATCCACTAACATTCTGGACCACATTCTTCTCTTCACTATGTGCTCATCCATCAAGTTAGCCCAATAATCTTCTATGTCAATCTCGTGGATGAACTTCTCTCCCCTCATCCTTCTGACCTTCTTGTCTGGATCAAATATTTCTCTTTTCTTGTATGTAGCAAATCGATAGAATGCAAGTTCCTCACTCGCAGTGCTGGCGGCTATGGCAGATTGGCAAACTTCTGACATCTTCCCAACTGAAATAGGGAATGTCATGCCTGCACTATGCTTCTCTCTCTGAATAACATCGAATTCTAGAAGATGTCTTACCACTTCCAACAATTTCATTCTGTCGGTTGGATACCTAGGAAGTTTGTAGGGTTCAGAGTGAAACCCATGAATCCTCAGGTATGTGAAAGTGGGAAACTATATATACCACGATCCATATTTTTCTATTAACTCCGTTGCCTCCTTGGACAATCTTTTGTGGATTTCGCCTTGCAGCATCCGTGTGATGTACATAGTGAATGCATCATTCACTCTCTTATAATCTTCAATTCTATACATGCTTAACTGGGGGTAGCTTTCATGACTCTAGAATTGTCCTTGCCCATTCCCAATTTTACCTTTGCATATTAATCCTCTGTATGAAACAAACCATGCAAGCAGGTATACTAGGTAAGAAGTCATGGCAAATGACTTGGACCACTCTACATTCCTCAACTGAAAATCCAGGTTGTCACTTATAATCTTGGACCAATTCACTAGTGTTCCTCTCAGACAATCCTAAATGAAGTAGAACATCCATCCATCGAATATTGCTCCTTGCGACATCCCCATCACTCTGTTGAGTAGGATTATCAAATCACTATATTCCTCCTTAAAATCTATGCATGTGAGTGTCTTGGGAGCCTTGGAATGATGAGACCTAGGCTCAATCATCCACTCTTTGTTAATTAAATCCTTGCATACACCCATCTTCTTCATGTATCTTTCTACATAATCCTCCTTGGTCACATCCTGAATGTCTATCCCGCGTGGAATTCCAAACACCTCTATAATAGCATCCTCAGCAAGGTAGGCAATGACAATGCCCTTAGGACTCTTGATCATTCTTGTGAGCGGATCATAACATCGTGCACACTCCACGATCAACTCACTGCACTGTATGGACTATGGGAATCCAGTGGCATGGAAGATGCCACTCTTCATAATATTCACATATGCTGGGGAAGGAACTTGATCTCCGACTCAGAACATCTGACACTGCATCTGGTTGAAGTCTAGGAAATGCATGTTTGTATCTGTGATCTCCTTCCATCTCGATGAAATCTTAAGTTCTGGATAAAATCCAGTCTCCAATGTCTTCAATAGTTCTTTCCTCTCCTTATATCCATGCTTTGACATTGCATCTGATTGATGGTGACTAAGGAAAGGTGTGAAAGGTTGTGTTTTCACACAAAGAATGTCTGAAAACACTTCCCACAGTCAACAATGGAGGTCAATAATTCTAAAGACAACTTGAAAATAAGACTTTTAAAACATGTTGTAATCTTCAAAAATGTGCATAAAATCGATAAAAATCAGTTTTAATGATGAAAATAATCATACTTAGGAATGTAAGTGTGACAGGTAAAAATTTAATTTTTGAAGACAAGTCTGAAGATTGGTTACTTCAGACTTACCAACACCTTGCAAAGTAGTTAAAAGATCCCTGAAAATGATGAAAAATGGCAAAGGAAACAACTCTAAGCAAAATCGCCAAAAATGGTTAGGTGGCTAGAAATGAAAATTTCCGAGGACAACCGCCTAACAATGGAGTTTTCAGACCTGGAATAGCGATAAGATGGTCTAAAAAATGCTCAGAAAACTCCACAAAATACCTCCAAATGCAAATTGCCTAAATTGGAATTGGCTAGGCAATAAAAACTTAAGTCTAAAAATTAATGGCAATCATTAATGGAGGTCAAAATTTGAAGCAAACCTCAGATCTGAAGCGGAGCAGCAGGCTGGAAATTATGGCAGCCACCAAGAATGCATGGAAATCCACCAAAATGTAGCACAAAACACCTCTCCAAGCAAAATCAAAATTTTCCCAACTATGGCGTTGAACTAAAATTCTAAAAATATTGTCAATGGCAGCCCAGATCTGCAGCAATGGAGGTCTGGAACAACAAGCAAAAAATGGAGGAAAATATCACCCAAGTCTCCAAACATAAAATCACCAACTTTCACCAAAAAATGCCAAATTTGAAAAAATCGCCAAACTTAGCAAAATCGAAATTTCTAGAACTGGTCTTTAATGGCAGTAAGGGGAAATAAATCAGCAAGCTAGAAAAAATTGAGGAAAATAAATCCTCAATCCCACACTTCACCAAAAATTCGCCCAACTTGGAGAAAAATCGTCTTTCATGGAGACACCTGGCAGAAATAATAATAAAATAATGCAAAGGCTCCTCTCATATACTTGCCTCTACCTCTCATTTTCACCACACAAGCAATGTGGGATAAAACACTTGCTTAAATACTTTCTTGGTGAAAACCTAACTTTCTTTTAGAAGGTTGAAATATTATATGATTATTGCAAGTTATTTAAATTTTGCTTTTAAAATTTTAAATAATCATTAATCATTATTTAAAAGCAATTAAAATGGGGCTTATTTATTAAAATATTGCAATTTAAATCCAAAATAAGCCTCCAGGGGAAAATCGACTTGGGTTGGGATTGAAAAATTCCTTTAAAAATCATTAAAATTGTCAAAAATTCCCCATAAGGGAAAATCGATCCTAGCTTGGACAATAAACCATGCATAACTTCACTCTACTTGCAAAAAAATCACTCCTAGGGGAAATTCAATGGCAGTCTGGATTGAAAAAATCCACACTCCAAACTCACTCAACTTGGAAAAATACTCCCTGGTGGAAAATCGACCTCAGTCTGGATGAAAATCTGGACAAAAATCCACAGTCACTTGTCACAAAACGTCTTGGTGGAAAATCGACCCAGGCATGGAATCATCCTCAACGTTGTTCGCGCTTCAGTCTGCATTCCAATCCGCACTCCTGGTGGAAAATCGATGCCAGTCTAGATAAATCCTGACACTTAGCCAAATTTTAGCACTTCTAGGGGGAAATCAATCCAGGTATGGACAAACAATGGGGAAAAATAGTAGCCAGTATGGATTTCAGGGGAAACCCATGTGTAGTATGGATTTTGAGTGGGGGAATGGGTTGGGTAGTCTGGAATGTGAGGGGAAAAATGCCTCTAGCATGGAATTTGACCCTTTAACCCTTGGAATAAGGATTTCCCTTAGGATTTTATCAATTTAACCACTCAAAATCACTTAGAAACATTAAATTTAGACTGGACTTAGGCAAATTTTCCAAAAATATGAGCAAAACGCTAGGAAAATATTGGAACAAAGTGAGAAATCAACTTAAATAATACCTTAGGAGTGAGAAAACAACTCCAAAAGATCTGTGAACACCTTGGCGCTTTAAAATCACTGATGTGTGTGTTTGAAAACATGTTAACGCTCAAAAGGTCAAACACTTAGCAAAACTTAGGATCATTAAAATATCAACTTTTGCAACTTGATCCTAACACTTCAAAAACCCTAGACGACACTAGGCACGATCAAAACTCCGAGACTCGTGCACGGGAAACGCAAAATTGCCCACTAAGCATCGAAAACCCTAACCTAACAACGCAGAAAGCTAGCAAAAACGGGGTCCCCATTAGCAATGGGGCGATGTGTGAAAAGGTCACAACAGGAACCAACGATGCCCTCTTCATCTTTACAACTGTCCATTTTGTGATTACATCTTTGGCATATTCAATTTATTTGATAGATTATCATCAGCAAAATTGGCTGTGTTCAACTGTGAGAATTGGGAGTGATGTGTGTAGGCTATTCACACTTGAACGAGATGTGGTTTTATGGTATGCCATGGTAGGAGGACATGCAATAATGGATTTCATCATGTCTAAGGAATATGACAAGATTTTATATGTTTTGTTAAGGGGGAGAACAGTAGCAAGTGATTGTGAAGTCAATATTTCATGGAATTCAAATCTATTAACAGATTTATTTTTGGACGAAGATTTCGTATTACATGGTGATATTTCTGGTTTCAACATAATGGGTGAATTTGTGCCGGAAAGCATTTTAAACTCTGATTTGACTTGGAGATGGCTTATCCATAGTGTTCGTGAACAAGAGTTTGCGAAGTTAAAGTCTTGCAAACTGGGTACAATGTAGGTTTGGAATGGAAGCATGGACGTTGTTGTGCATGGTTGTACTAGTTGGTCTTCATGGGGGAGATCGTTGCGAATATGAAGCCCAACAGTCACATGGTTGTTTGTCTTGCCCAGAAGACTCTTCATTTCATATCTGAGATGTCTATAAATGACTGAGTGCAGTCATGTATGTAGTATTGGAGGTATTGATTAATATAGGTGTTCCCTGGTTTCTAGTGGATGTAGCCATTTATTGGTGAACCACGTTAAAACCTTGCGTCACACGTTGTCATGTATATTTTTCTGTTTATTTCTGTTTTAGTTTAATTGTTGAATATTTTCTCTATTCATTTTAATCTTTACAAATGGATCATATGGCTAGCAAGTTCTCAATTCAAACACAAACGTATTAGGTAGTTGATCATATAAATGTATTTTAGGAATCCTAGCCTAGCTGAAAAAAATGAAAAACTGAATTGTGAGGTAGATTGAATATCCAAAAATATTTAGCCAATGTTTAAAAGAAAACTGTCTAAAATATCCCATTGTTTCCCGCTATTCCCAATATATGCATTATTTAAAAATGAAGTACAAAATTAAAAGCAAAAGCAAAAGAATGTGCAAAGTGGGAGGATACCAACAGCTTCTATTTTTTATGGATGGAGTTATTTACATAATAAGAAATGTATCTTAGAAAACAAAAAACATTTATTCTAAATTTTAATAGACAATCAATTTTAAAAACATTCAAAATTTGAAGGATATAATTTTCATACAGTCATTAGGCTAGATGAAATTGATCTTACCTTCTTTAACCTCTCCTTTAATTCATCATTTTCCTCCTCAATCACCATGTTCTCTAGTTACCAAGATCACCTACTGTCTAGCACAATTTTTATAACAAAATAATATAATAAAATTATCAAACATGTGCACCACTTTAAAGAAACCAAGTACATATTATTAATGATTGGAGGAGTAAGCATGTCAATAAAAATACCTATCTTTTACCTTAATTTTCATAACCATTTACATATCAAAATAAAATATTTAAATTAACAATAAACATGATATTAGTGATGCCATTTAATAATAAAATATAAACTAAATAAATCAAATTAAAAACAAAATTAAATAACAATTTTTCAAAAATAAAATTGAAAGTTACATTTTAAATAATAAAAAAAAACTCTTCAAAAAATTATAATAATATAATATAATAAGTTTTAACTAAAAATTAAAAATTTAGTTATCTTTGTATATATATAGTAAATAAAAATTAAAAACAAAACACTATAATTCTTGCCTTAAAAAATTATAGATAAAAACTATTTTAATATCAATTATTAATTAATTTCTTATAATTAATTGATTTTTTAAAAATAAATATTTTAAATAGAAACATTAACCATTTTATATTATAATTTTTTTTAAATATATATTTAAAATTATTAATCAAAATATTTTTAAAAAATATATACATCAACTTATATTTACATCAAATAAAATTAATAAAAAAATTATTTTAATAAAAATTATCTAATCAAATCTTATCTTCATTGAATATTTATTTTTAGAATCAAATTTACATTTTTTTAATGAAAATAAACTAATAATAAAAATATTACAATGAACAACAGAGACCAGTAGACGAAGAGTCACAGGGCTGTCATAAAACATTACATATAAGAAATGTATGTTAAATTAAAATCATAAAACATTTATTCTTCCTGCACAATCATTTACGTTATGTCTAATAAAAGATAAATTTCACCCCTTGCTTGATGAACCACCCGCAGACAATTCTTTATATTTTAATTTAAATTATAAAATAAAGTGCTTTTTGAATGACAATGATTACTTAGTTTAAAAAGCATTCAGATGCGCTCTTTTTACATATAAACAAATATATATAAACATTCTTTAAAAAAACTAATGTTTTTACCTGCATAAATGCTAGTTAACAGAATTCTACATCTAAATAGTTAGTCACAATTTTCAAAATAAAATATCTGAACAAAAGATCTTACACTAGTATTGTTGTATCTCAAACTGAATAAATGAGCTGCTCCTAGTTCATTTCTATCACGATGTTGGGATTATTAGCTTTGATTTTCTTGTAATCTTCCTCGCCTTCCTTTAATCTCTCCACTAACTCACCACTTGCCTGAAGAACAACTATCCTCTTTAGTCTCCTCAACCGCTCCAATCCCTCTGGAACTTTCTTCATCCGCGGACAATTGTTTATCACTAGTCCTTCCAGACGTTGCATCGCTTCCTCTTCCAACGCGGGCAACTCCTCTAAAAGAGGGAATACATCAATCTGCAGATAAACTAGCTTAGGAAATCCCCCTCTCTCTCCGAACTCCTCTGGCAATTCTCTGCATTTCGAATCATCTCTCAAATACAATTCTTGTAAGTTGGGCATCTTTTGGAGTGATGGATAATCACTGCACTCCTTCAAGGCAAGTTGTGTCAGATTTTCCATTCCACATATCCAACTTGACACAGAGAAACCACGGATTTCAAGTTGTTGAAGATCTTTCATAACCTTCATTTTCTCTGGGAATGCTGGAAGACTGGATTCTTCTCTATCACCCTCCGTTTCAGGAATGGCATTCATTACTGCTAGAATTCTCATCTTGACTAGACGGTCAAGGAAACCATCCTGTACACTTTCCAATGTCCGTACATCTTCTAATCTGAAGGTTATTTCAAAGAGATTGATCAAGTTGCCAACATCTTTAATATTTAAGAATCTATTCTCTTCAGTGGACAGTACGAAGTAATCTGATTTCAGTCTCCTCAAACTTAATAGCTGTGATATTCCCTTGGGCATATGACTAGTAAGATCTCCGCAACATTTTACATTCAAATAGGAAAGAGATTTGAGCTCACCTATCCAGTCAGGTACACGTTGCAGACTTGTGCAATAGGAAACATCAAGGAACTGAAGACTCTTAAGTCTTTTTACACAATCTGGCACCTCCCTGATCTCTGTGTGAGACAAATTCAAAACCTTAAGAAGTTTCAACTTCCCAACACATTTTGGCAATGTGGAGATGCCAGTGTGGCTGAAGTCAATTACCCGGAGTGCTCTCACATGATCAAGCAACTGACGTGGAATACTTGTAATGCCAGGATTTTGAGCAAATGATAGTGTGCGTAGAAATTGCTGACAAAGAAGTGGCCTTTCTGAAATTACATTATTATCTAAACTCTTTCTAGCTAGAACTAACCTGCGGCACCTTGTTTCTTTGAAGGGAAGATCAAATTCACACTCATGCTCTTTACATATATTTACAACCAAATCAAGAAACAAGTCATGTACAGTGTAGCAACTTAAAACTCTGTTTACTTCCAGCAAACATAAATTTTCCAGTTGATGTAGATAATCTAGCCCAATATCCAACTGCTCTCTGTCTTTATCTTGCGGAATAAATCCTTCCGCTATCCATAAATATATCACATACTCCTGGTATATAGCTTTCTCATAACTAAAAGTAGAAAAAGAAATATGTGTGTCTTCTGGAAAGAAAGAAAAATAAGCAAAGCAGGATTTCAGAGAGGGAGAAAGATAGTCATAACTCAGCTTTAAAATCTGCATGATGGAGCCGTCTATTTTTTCTATCTTTTTCAGCTGCCTCAACTTTGCCTCCCAATCTGATTTGTGGGAAGACTTGGCCATGGATGCCGCAACTGTCTTTATGGCCAGCGGCAACCTCCCACATTCTTCTACAATTTGATGTGCCAACTTCTCAAGCTGCTCAGGCGGCCTATTTCCCTCACGATTTGGGAAGGCAAACATGCAAAAGAGATCCCAACTGTCACACACCGAGAGGTGTTGCATCTCATAGATGTGGGCATTCATGGTTTCAGCAACATCTCTACTTCTAGTGGTAACCACTATTTTACACTGGTTATTCAGACCAGTAGGAAGCCCAAGTCTGGAGATCAAGTTGCCTTCTACACTAGTCCTCCACACATCATCCAGAACAATCAAACTTCTTTTGCCCTCTAATCCCTCATGTATCAATTCAGCTGCCCGCACATCACTTACTCTATTGTCTATATCTAAATGAATGTGGGAAGCTAGATCATATTGCAATTTCGTAAGAGAACAAGTCTGTGAAACAGAAATCCAGGCAGAACAGTCATACCTATGTCTTGTTCTGTTAAAGACGTGCTGGAGAAGGAATGTTTTACCCAGCCCACCCATTCCCACGACGGCAACGACTCCCAAGGCAGGGTTCAACAATGCAAGAATTTCATCGACCTTGTGGTCGATAGCCACTGCAGGTGCATCTTTCTCCAAGATACTCCCTCTTCTCAGCTCTGCTCCTCTTTCACTTTCGGATGTACTAGTTGAGGGCTGACTTATATTGGACACATCATGGAAAAGCTTGAGCTGCTCTGCCTCTTTAGTGGTAGAGGTAATCCTCTCCTTGAGCTCTTTGATCCTCTTCGCCATCTTATACTGAAAGAGCCATTGACTGCAATTGCACACACATGATTGACTGGTACATGTATACAAATGCTCAACGGCACACTCATCGATTATATCTTCTGCATCAAAAACAATATTTCTCACTTCCGCCAGCCATTTTTTCACAGCTTCATTGTGCTCACTTTGCTGATCTGCAGATTGTAGAGAAGCACATATGAGGCTGAGTTGCTTCTCCAACCATTGAAAGTCATTTTTGAAGTTGAGGAGGAGAGATGCCTCATTCAATGCTTGCTCTGCTGCGATCTCGCCAAGCTTTCCCATCACACCTTTGGCAAGCCCAATAGCAAGTCCAGTTGTCATCTTTGATTTGTTACAGACTATGGATTTAGAGAGCGGGATTGGATGCTAATGCAAATCAAACTTGGTTGAATGCGAGTATAACAATTCTGCAACTCTCAGGATTTACAGACTCTAGATTTGCAATTCAAACTTGGTTGATGTGAGTATAACAATTCTACAACTCAGAATTTATCACAAAGGGAGGCTTGTGGAGCAATACAATACAATGGTAAAGTTTATTCGTAATTCTTTAATTAGGAATCGGGTGCATGTCCACATGTTTTTAAAAGCGGATTCCCTACTCTTTGGGTTTCCATGATGCGCGCTTAAGTGGAAAGAGATGTATGGACCAGCACTTTAATTATTAATAATAAATAAATAAAAGAAAACATGTTATTCTTTTGAAAAAAGAGGTAGACTACGTGGCTTCTAAATGTTTGGAGCATACTCGAAAGCTATGAATTATTCCTTGCTTGACCCAATAGTTATTCCTTTCTTGCAAGGCATAGCGGAATTAACTCTTTCCTTCATTTTAATTTTCTTAAGATTTTTAGATCCGGATGAAACACTTATCGATAACTTTTGGTGAGAGGGGACCTCTTAATATCTTATGCTCCTGCCATGTATTCTCCAATTCTCATCTTGTAAATGATGTTTCGCTTTATTATTTAATTTTCATATATTTAATTAAAAAATAAATATGATAAATAAAACTAACATTAATAATTGTAAAGAAATAAATTAAATTGTAGGTATTTAATGTTTGTATTAGTTAGTTTAATATTTATGATTTAAACCGTGTTTGATATTTTTTATCATTAACATTTGGGATCATACTATATGATCTATTTTATGCTTTCTAAGTATTCCATCCTATGATGGATCATGTAGTATGCTGGGAAATTTTGATGATGAATACTTATACAAAATATTCATGGCCCATGGAAATTAATGACTTTAATGTTTAAAATAGTTATATGATGTACTTATACATGATATTTTTAAAATTAAAAGTAAAATAAAATTACTCACTATTGTAGTCACTTAAAATTAGCACTTAATATCATATTGAATATATCTCATTATATGCAATTTACATTTCAAGTTCTCCTTTTCATACTACTAAACATACCACATCATCATATTTTCTAATTGACTAAATTAACATTTATTATTTAGATCATTGGTCATTACTAAGAAATTAATTACTTGTTCATTTATCCAAAATAAATAAATGCTTTCACATCATATACCCAAATCATGTAAATAAATAAAAAATAAAAAATTTAATCATTTCCACATTCATTCACAATTGTTACGTAAAAATCTAGTTAGTAAATAGAAGTTGATCATCTCAATCCACCATCCATTTGAACTCAATCTTGACCACTCATATTATATTTTCTTCTAGAAGGTAGAAAATTATAGTGAATTTTCTCCAAATCAATTTTACATCTATTTCTATGCTACACATTTAAATCTCAAGTGTTCACATTTTCAGTCAAGAATCTATAACTCTAACACCATCTACTTAGAGGTACATAATAAATCTTTGAGTTTGAAAGGTGAGATGCAGGAGCTTTGGGGAAGTTGAATGGCCATCCTCTATTCCTACACCTTGGATATTTTGCAATCACTTACAACTTGCTTAGATTAGTATCCTTCGTCACCTTGTTCCTTTTGTGATCATCTCTTCTTCGAGATTACTTGTGATTTTGGTTTTCTTTGGGTTCATTGTTTGCTTGCTTGGTTCATTTTTATATATTTTGCATAGTATGTTTTTTAAATTTGAGTGTGACTCATACCTTTTCCTAGCTTGAAGGTTGAGTCATGTTTGAGCTTATGTCTATGGGGTCATTATTGGTTCCTAGCATTAGTTGTAGTTTTCCCTAGAAAACTATCACCCTCATTAACTCCCTTTTATTGAATTGATGGCCAGCAAAGCAATGACAAGAAATATGAGATGCAAATTGATTACTCAGAGATATTTGGTAATCTTGATCAAAATTCAAATAGCCCTTCTACATAAGAGATTGATGCTCCTACAACATTCCCTAGCTCATGGCGGCCTTCATATAAGAAGGCTCTTTGATCTAAGGTGAAGGGTGTTGAACACACATAGATGCTGAGAGGGTAAGTGTGAATTAGCATACAACAAATTTTATTCATTCATTAATTTTTAATTTAAAATAGAAAACATATAAATGAAGCACACCATCCACAACACAAGAGCACCCGAATTTTTATATGGAAAAATCAACAAGGAAGAAACCATGGTGAGGATTAAATCACTATATATAAAATATATTTTTACAACATTTTTTTAAGGCTCAGTACCAAGGAAGCTCATTTCTACCTAAATGAACTTGCAAGCTAAGGTGCATAGCCCTAGGGCAAGATACAATGCTTACAATCTAAAGATCACTTCTCCAAAGTAAGGTACAATAAAAATTAAAATATTATTCAAAATGTGAACTGTTGAAGAAGCATCTAAATAATTCCATTGATGCAATCCTCCTTGTAACCCAAATTGTTTTGTTGTATAAATTCAATAGACTTCATAATCATCTTAAATATCATTGATATATTTTGCACATTAAAATTCTTCATATCAATTCCTACACTTCTACAAATGCATTGTTCTTCCTTATATATCCTTTGCACCATCCAGAAACATCACATAGGTTGGCTCAAATAGGATAGATATCAAATGTAACATGTGACCCAAAGTAGGTCAGCCCCAAATATGTACATTAACCACAAAATTTGTTTTTGAATCAACCAAGTACATAATTGAAACCTAATCATATCATAACATATCTTTCAATATCAATGAAATAGGTCTAGACCTTCTATAAATGAAGGAACATGAATCATATCTACCAATAATCAATACATCTATCAAGTTTGCTCGTTGTTAACCTCTTTACCATCAGGGAGAAAATAAAAACATTGTGTAGATCAAGAACAAGGCATTGAAGACCATCTACAACATTCAGTAAATTATCTCCTAAATAGATCAATCATTATATATTAGTGCAAAAGAGAAACAACATCGAATTGGTAAAGAGTGTACAAATTGAACCAACTACATGTAACTATTATGAAGAATAACATGGACCGAAGCACCAACAACTTTGAAAATATTGTCACTGTCTACTACTTGTGCGAAGGAGGAATTTGAAATTTACAAGCAAGAGGCCATGACTGGGAGAACGTGTCCAATTATGTTTTTAAAATTATATGCTAAAATATGTTTTTCTTAAGCTTTATTATTTAATAAAATGCATATACATGAGTAACACAAATTTATATTAAATGATTATCAAGTTGAATTAATCTAAATATTAAATTTAGTAATCAAATGTGTGGGAATGTAAATATAGAGTTAATACACATGGTTTGATGATTGATGGACTCACAAAGATTCATGAAGATTTGGATCCAATAACATTCAAGATCAAGAATAATGAGTATCATGTTGTTTATTTTCTTGGAATTATAAATTTCAATTAATTCTATGCAAAGACGAGTCTAAATATCTGAAACTAATTTATAATAATAAGCTTATTGTAGTAGTTAATTGATCTCCAATTTATGTGTTTACCTAATCACTTTGACTTCAAGTTTTTATCTAAAACACTTGAGAGACCTAGTGATATTTGAAAGTAGCTTAAAGGATACTTGTGGAGTCATGAGGAGCATTCACCTAGTTCAATTCTCAAAATTTATAAATATAAAAAATAACAATCTTCAATCATATAAATGCCTCTAAAATGATAATACAAATCTACATTCTTTAATATGATAATATATTGACAAGTATCATATGCCTATGTTAGATTAAGTTTACAAGCAATCTATTCATCACTATTCTATTCCCACCCGAACCCAATCTCGTACCTTTACTTCTTAACTTAGATAATCATTTTGTCCCTTTAGATTAATCTACATGGACCCCTAAAACAAAATTAACCATCAAAATTTACAACAACAAATTCAAATTATATTATTCTACTCATTTTTAACTATTCACTATGAATCAATCTAATCCCCATTAAATATAACATGGTCTTATACATAGTACTCAAGACACTGATTATGCACTTAAAATGACCTAGAAAAAAGCAGGACGAGTGGATTCTAACTGGTTTGCACTATATTCAAAAGCCATCAAAGCATCCATACAGAACTTCCTCTCACGTAATATTGTGGAACTTCAAGTCTAAGCCACTCATCTTTACTGGTATAGCAGGTAGGATACCAGATCCCTTTTAGTCCATTCAAAGGAAAGTGGAGAGTTGGGTGGAGCTTACAGGCCATGGGGACTGAAAGCATTTTGTCGGTGAAAAAAGAGAAAGGTTGAATTCCATGAGTGTTGAATGGCATTCACTTTGGAAAATGTCGTGGAGAGCTTTGATTTGAGTCTTTTCAAGGAAAAAGAAGAGGCGATACCCCACAATAATTTTGTAACAGTTCTTTGCTTTTGGAAAGAAGAGACAGTTTGATATTTTATGCTCTTTGAAAATGCTTTTTCTTATTCTTTTCTTGTCATTGTTTCTTCCCTTGATTTTATTATGTTTAATTGATAATTCTCTTTGATTTTAAAATCATATTCTTTTAAAAGAAAATAAAAATGATAATTGAGTTTAGTAATTAAAATGTGAGAGAATATAAATAAAAAATTAATATATTTAGTTTAGTGATTAATTAATGTATAAAGAATTAAAATATTTATAAAATAAAAAATTAATATATTTAAAACAGTGAATGAAAAATATTTAAAAATTGTAAAGTCTCTTGCTTTATCTTTTGATCAACATTATCTACTATTAAATTATTGCATTTTATTAAGAAGCTTGTTCACCCACTAAAGGTGATGCATAGGTTCTAGGTTAGCTACTTTCATTAAAAAAGAAACTCCACTACGTACCTAATGCCAATGTTGTACGAGAGTGATATTGCGGAAGACAAACAGAAATAGGTACTAGTCAAAAACCAAGACAACCAACTAGAAATACTTCTTTAGAAATTCTCTTTATTTATTGTTGGTGTTGATCTCTCAAATTGACGCTTAAGAGCATAGCCTTGAGAAGTTTAATAAATGTGCGAACAAATTGCAATTCATGAAACAACCTTTGAGATTTTAGAATCGACTCTTGAATTCTAATAAGGAGAGGAAAGGAGAAAGATAAATGTTGAAATGAACTAAAATTGTAGACCTATTCCAAGGGGATACACAAAATTCAACGACATATATATGCATGCATAATGTAATTTTAGTTCACCAGTATCCACCAAGATTTGAAAGAGAAATAGCATGACCTGGAAAGCCATGAGTAAAAATTATAGATTTAAATACTACAAAAGTAGATTATTAGTTGTAGAAAATTAATAACAAGAAGTAATAAACACATGACGTCACATCATCTTCATTTTTTGAGGGAGAACAAATTACAAAAGTCATTATAGGTACAGTCTAGAATATTCAAATCCTTCCCACAAGAGGTACCTATAAAGGTTCGAATGAAAACCAAATGTTTCTACTATTGCTCCTATTGAAACTACTGTCTATCTACTCCAAAATGTTGATGAGAATTAAGGACCCCTTGAAATGAGTTGAAAACAATCATATATAGCTTAGGAAACCCTTCAATGTAGGGATCCTAAGGAAATAAAATCATGGTCCACCACCTAAACCATTATGTAAGTTGTTACAACTATTTCACTACATATGTTTTCAAGAACAACGTGTGACTTTCTTTCTTTCTATGATAGTGACTTTGTCTAATGGGGTCACCTTCAATTACAACCAATGGCACACCTCCAAAAACTTTCTTTGCTCTCCAAAGAGCATTGTGCTGACATGTGGCTCTTTCCTGATTACTTGATGGGAAGTCCCACTTCTCCTTTTGTCCAATGCTACACCTTCAAATTTTTCTATACTCAAATGACTCCAATACTTTTCTCTATTGTGACAATTGGCAACCAGGTGCTTCAATGGATTGAAAAGTCCTTTGTTCCTCGCTTTAGATGGTGGCATGAGAAGCCATTGCATGGTGCACTAACACTTTTCGTAGAGGAGCTAAAGGTTCTCATGAATTAGAATGTGCATAGGAATGACATGTGAGACGTGCTCTGATGAGGGACTTCACTTGATGATTTAATTTTGCTTTGGAATGCTAAATCTAAAGAAAATGGCAAACATGGAAACTTTGAAGCCCTTGGGCTTGGTCCATATATCGTAACAAATGTTAATGGCTAGGATTCATATTTTCACAGACTTTAAATGGTCAAATATAGGAGCTATCATTGCATGGACAGTTCCTAAAACCTTATTTTTCATACGGGTAACTTTATATCCATGTAACAATGTATCTTGTTGTATATTATTGTAATTAGGTTTTTCTTGTATATATTCATGGTTTTCATTGTCTTTTGGTCTCGTCTACTTGGAAATTCCTAGATCCTCGTTGCATTCTTCCGAAATGAACATCCCCAAATAGAGTCGTTATTATTACTATTGTAAGAATATTAGGTTTTTTTTTATAGTTGTTTATGGTTCTAAATTTCTAAGTTCTTATAAACCCTAAACACCCATACTTTCCTTGAAAACTATGTTATTTTCATTGTTGACTAGCTACAATCAGTTTTTGGTCAGTTAAGTTGAAACTTGAGCCTTTAACATCATTTTTCTATCATTCTGTAATGCCCCGTAATGCCCCACCACGAAACCTCGAAGGGATTAAGCTAAAACACACAAATGGAGTGTAATGATTTTTTTTTTAAAGTTAAACACAACATTAAGATACAACGAGATATCAAAATTCAGATTACATAGCGGAAGACAACAATTAACACCTAAAGGGTTACCCAACGTGATTACTTAATTCCACATTTAACTTAACTCACACTAATTAATCCAACAAGCTGATTATCTGAATGCCAAGATAATACTTTAAACAAGGATAATTTCTTTCAGTAAGATAAAAATATAGATCACAAGATAAGGTTCATCCATTAAGATTTATTCATACCTTACGTTCAAGTTTTTCATTAACATATAAGCCATGTATCTAACTTAATTACACACTTGAATTTCATCATAAACTAATGAGTTCTTTCCATGCATACTTAATTCCCTTAACAATAACTGAATATATTCCATTATTCTAATCTACATTCTTTCATGATCCAATTACTGCATTTAAAAGATGACTACATACATGCATTTAAGAACAATTTCATCTAAACCACTTTAAACATTCTAACATGATGCCAGACATACATGCTAAAACTAAAAAGGAACATAAAGACATAAGCATCACATAACACCAAATTGATCTCGAAGTTCACCCCTAGAGGGCTACATCTCTGGGTTTGCTCAACTGCAAGACCCCTTTGACAATTAAATAAGTTCATAATACATAAGGTTCTCATCATTTACAATCCTGCCATTAAGGCGAAACATAACCAATATAGAAATGACCACATCGGTCAATAAATACATAAACAATCCCTAAAAAGGAAAGGATCCAGCTGAACATAATCGAATCTAATACAAGGGTCCACTGGAGCATTTGCAAACTAAGTCATCGCAACCCAAGGTATAGCATGAAACCAGGTACTCACAAGGCATAAGCAACAGGATGACTCCACAAAAGTGCTCCTATCAAGACAACACGACAACACACTAGCGAACATAGTGACAAGTGTCATCACACAACCTGGTATGGTTACCATGGCAGGTCTTCATAATTTCCGGCCCCATATGCTGGGTTACTCTGGCAACCTAATCCGAACCTTCGGCCCATCCAAGCCTCATGTGGAGCCACACATCCTTTCATGAAGACAAGGATGATGGTTTGCCATTTCAGGCCTTCTCACTGCATGTCGAGTCTGTACTAGCACTCATCCCATGTGTGAAGCAGAATTATCTTACTTAGTAATTTATTAACAACACTCTAACATACTATTGGGGTAGTGCAAGGTAATGAGTCACAAATTTGTGGAAGTCTGCGCATTGGAAAATGCACTCTTATAAACGGGGGCCCATTTTGAAAAAACAGGGGCCTGTTTATGCTTCGGGCTCCCAAGCCAAAAGGTAACGGGGGTCCGAAGCAAAAAAAATTGGGCCCCTGTTTTGTTCAAAAACAGGGGCCTGCTTTTAAACAAAACGGGGGCCCGTTTCTTAATGGCATTTTTCCTTTTTTTTCCACAAGCCGCCCTTGTTTGAAAACGGGGGCCCATTTTGTGGAATTTGATTCCACAGCCCGCCACTTGGCTCGAGATTAGGCCCGGGATAGGCCTGGGATGGCCACACCTGAGACATGGACCTGCAAATTCAAATCTCCATGAATGAAAGCACAAATATGAACTTCAGAAATAGTTTACGCGCCTCTAATCAGAGAATTTTTATACAAAATTAAAACCCATTTTAGATTATACTGTCTAGATTCTAAATATGTAAATTTATTTAAAAATTGATTATTTTAACTATTTTTCATTTAATTTATACTGAATCGGGTCCATAAATTTGAAATATTAACTAATTTTGTTAATTTAATAACTTTTTTATTTTAAAGAATTTTGGAAAAAAAATTATATGTCATCAATCTACACAAAATTCTTTTGTATTTAAAAAAAAAAAAAATCAAAAAATGTTAAGTTTACATCAAATTATGTGGGTCATGCACGTCAAATTTTTAAAAAGATAATTACGGCCATTAAAAAATTAATAAAAAAAAAAATATTAGAAAAAAAAATACAAAAAAATATGCTCATCAATCTTCAGTGTGTTACAAACCATTTCCCAAAACGGTTTGAGAAAATAATTTTAATTGTGTCAAAAAGTGTGGGTCATACACATGCATGGTATGGTCCTGAAACAGGCATTTTTAAAACATAGTTTTCAGAACTCCATTCAAAAAGTTATTTTTTATTATGTGGGTATAAAATAAATTACATATTTGGAAAGTACACTCAGAGGGCTATCTTTTATGTTACTGACTTTTTCCAAGATTCAATCTCTAAGTGTTTCAAAATTTAAGCTCAAATGAGACAAAATCTGAAAATCAGGGAAAACACTTCCACTTTTTGGCCAAAAAGTGGACTCATCTTCTTGCACTGACCCTATTAGGTTATCACTTATTAGACTCACTTTCGATGGGTTACCCAACAGCCACTTTGGGCGTGGCCCCCAATCAAAAGCCACTTTCCCATAGGACACTAGACTATACTCAAACGAACTCGATAACCAAGTAACACACAAGGTCAAGCAAACAAAGTTCAAAATGGAGGGAACAACCATTTGGTCAAACCGGACTTCATATGAGGTGCACTGACTGACGGTACTCTAGGTAGAGACCTGACCAACTATGGTCAACTACAAATCATCATTCGACACCCGCATAAAGGATATGACCAATTACAACACACCACAAAACAACAGTCAAATACGAGACCGAGGACTGAAACAGGTACCCCAAATCAATCCATACGACAGGGTCCAATCAAACAAAACAAGGTCTTGCCATTACTTACGCAAAAGAGAATACATAAATTAAAACTTGCATAAGCAATAATCGGTAGTTACAATCTTTTCCCATATTGATTTAAACATACAAGTCAACCAAGTTTTCTAAACAATCCAAGTCTCCAAAATACCCTAACAGGAAATTGTCATTACAAGGTGAATACAATACCACAATTGCAATAGTATAATTTGTCTATTTCTCAAAACAGAGGAAAAATATAATTAAACCATTTATTTTAATAAATGAAAATATGAGTAACTTACCAATTTTCCAAATGATACTTTAACAAATTTCCAATAATCCCAATAGCATATCGTTTAAATTTTCAAAATGTCCATTGATAAAATATTTCATTTTTCACCTACTCAAATACTATATTATTTCATTTCTAACATTTCTAGATGACCTATTATCATTCAATTCTTCAAATAGTATATTCTTGAATAATATATTTTATCTCGAAAATTTTCCAATTAAAATAATACTCTATCTTTTTCCAAAAGATAATTCCCCAAAACCCAAAATTAAATATTAATTTATATATTCATTAACCCATGATTAATAAATATACACAATTAATAATTGATTATACATAATAATCAAATTAAATATTAATTAATATATATATATATATATATTAATCTTCATTAATAAAATATATATATTAATAATAATTTAATACTGCACAAATTTCCAATTAAATATTAATTAACATATATATATATATATTAATAAAAATTAATAATTAATTAAAAACTATATTAAAAAAAAATACTTTAAATTTAATATATATATATATATATATATATTTAAAACTAAAAAAAATAATAATAATAAAAAAAATGAAGAGGGCAGCCGGGCCCACCTCCCTTACATGGGGGTTGGGGCGGCCATGCCCTAGCTACAGGGTTGCGGCCACCACGGTGGACGCAGGTCTCGCGGCGCCCATGCAGTGGATGCGAGGGACCCTGCGGCCACCGCGGGGGTCGCAGCTCCCTGCGGCCACAGTGGGGGTCGCAGTTCCCTGTGGCCGCCACCGGTCACAGACCCGCGTAGGGAGGAGGCGCGGGTTGAGCCTCCGCTCCCCACCCTCCAACCCAAACATGATTTAATAAATTTTTTTTATAAACAAATCTTGATTTAACAATAAAATCGATTTTTGATTATATAATTTTGGTTTGCATTTTTTTTTTAAAAGAAAACCCCCATTTTAAAAAAAACAGTCTCATATTGAGACTTAAAATAAAAATTTCCAGAGTGATTGAGGTTTTCAAAATTAGAGGAATTTGTTGAATAACCTTCCAAAATAAACAATTTTGGGCAAAAAGGAGCTCATTCCTCATACAAAGATTAAAACAATCAGCCAATTTTTAACTAATTTCACTATAATTCTTAATCTTGAGGGCAATCAATGGAGAATTTAAAACCAAAATTGTATGAAGAACATCCAAGTCCATTTTTTTTTTTTTTAAACAATTAACCAAATTGATAAACAAATTCCTACTTCAATAAGCATTCTTGGAAAATATCTGACGGAGAGCCCCAACCTGCAGCTCAAGAAATCCTTCTCCTTCCAAAATCCCCAAATTTTCCATCCAAAAATATTTTCCAAAAATGTTTCCAAAAGAAAACAACCTCCATATTTTTCCCAAAATCTAGGTTAAATGGGAAAGGTTTGACCAAAATTCTATTTTGGAATAATTTTTTTTATTTAAAATAATTCCTCAAAAATCATTCTTTTCCAACTATATCAATATATTAACTTGCTTTTCAATCTAAAATTGATTTTCTTAAATAACTGAAATTAACCTTTCTATTTAAAAAATGCCAACAAGATTAAATTAATTCTATTGCAATTAAATTTTAATCTTTCTTTTCATAAGCATAAATTAACCATTTTATTGAACTTGCTACAACCTGAATTGGACAATTCAATTAACAATTAATCACATAAAAAGGGAGACTATTTAATTTAGTCCCCAAATATACTAATGCGCAAACACACATTAAATCAAATTAAAGATAAGGACTAATTACTCAATTTAACAACACACACCGAACACGCAACCCAAGAAAGCCACCTAGATAGACGACCCGCATACCCAACCAAAGGGGATACCGATGATGACTAACGATGCTCACTTGAGCACGACTATAGTCAAACGAGGATCTCTCGACCACCTAATCCAACTCTAAGGATTAAAGAGGTACACTCAAACCTGCAAATTCAGGCGGTGACGAACCTCGCACCCATGTGGTACTGTACTTGAAATCTCCTGCAACCAAGAGTCATACATTCATACATATATAAATTTAATGAAAGTGTTAGCCTGAGATTAATAACACGAAATAGGAAGACTAATCAACTTGCATACAAACTGGTGCGAAAACCACATAAACAGATATGCACTAAATCAAAACATCTAACTATAATCATTATATTATGATAAACTAACCAAGGTCAAACCGAGATTAGGAATTGATTAGGGCAGGGGTACTACATTCTCCCCACTAGGTTCTGACTTACTCCTGGAATTCGTAAGGCTAGACGGAGAACATGTCGCACGCATTAGCCCTGAAACTCATTCAACAAATATTAAATTGCACATAGGAATCTTTCCATAAATAAATGAAACATTATTGCTAAATCCTTTACGAATGCGATTATCCATTGGCAAGATACATCTAAAACCATACATTCCTTATAAAATTCTAGGAATTATCCACAATCATAGCAAAGAAACAAGAATTTTCTTCCTTTCATTACACCAAATTAAAGCATTAAAAGAGGTAAGAAACAATTATCATACTCATCTATCAAACATGACAAGAAAACATGCCATCATAATCAATTTCCTTTACCAGTACATCTTTTTCATAAAACTTTATCGCATAGAACTAGCTTCAAAATTCAATTTCTACAACCAAGTTAACTTCCATGAAATAAGAGCAACATATATAACTCAATTGTTTACACTTGCCAAACACACAAAATCCTTTCCAATGACTATGTCCCATAACATAGTGACAAGTTAACACAATTTACTCCATGATTACACATAATAACCATCCACATAACTGGAATGCATAACTCAAAAGGCCACATGTGAGCATGTTTAATGCTCGGTCAAAGATAACATGCACGATCAACATTTCTATGCCTGACCTCAGAACAATAATATGATCATAAAAATCCAATATCTCACTCAAAGGCTTGATGGTGCTAGGGCATGCCATAGCGGTGCTACCTTCCATACAAGACCTTCGTGAACATCCCTTGTTGAGTAAGGTGGTTAGCCTCCAAGAGATAGTCACCACACATAGGTAGGTAGTGGATCCTAGCTGCATCATAGCCTCACATACCCCCATCCTCAAGGTTCCTTACATCTACTTCCTCGTACACACTCTACCAAGACCGTCTCATACGTCCTTGGAGAGGAATTTCGCATTTCAACACAAGACCAGCATATGAAAACAATAAGGATAAATCAGTTTAGCCACCAAAGTACAGATGAATAAAGACAATAAATCATCAATTCCAATGATAAGACAAGAAATAATCCAAAATTTGCAACACCAAATCAAGTAAGAAAAAGATCACAAGATCGTGGCTAAACCTTCAAAGTCAAAGTAGAATAAATTGCTGGTCCACAAAGAAATAAATAAGAATATCACAATTGCACATAACATCACTATGTGACTAGCATCTAGCCACCAACGAGGAAGGAAGGAACAATCGAAAAACTGTCATAGTAGATCATCATGTGGTGTGGCCAAGTCATGCATCCACATGCCATGGTAGTGTGCACCTCGACATCACCCTGTATCACGTCGTCACGCGGCATGGCTCTACCCTAAACCTGTCGGTAGGCCGCATGGCAATGTCTACTAAATCTCGCATCGTGTCTCAGCATAGCATGACAATACTCCAAGCGAAAAAGACACGCAATGGATGTATCCCGCATGGTAGTGTACCTCGCGGAAACAAGCACGCGCAGGTCACATCCCGCACAGCGACGTATCTATAAGGATACTCATTGTAAGATAGAGGTATACATGACTAAGGCCCACCCACATGTCCACCAACACATACTAACTGGTAGCTCATGTGGATAAACCTACCTTTCATGAAGACAAGGCAAAGGATCCTCCAAACTACACCACCACTATGCTCAAGAATCACCATCAAAATGCTCAAATAAAGGAGAGGAATAGGTTGTCACACATAAACCTATAAATAGATTCATCAAAAGGGAAAGTATTGAGTACACCTTTGATAGAGTTTTATTGTATAACTATATCATTCCTCGAAATAGAGAAGCTAAAGTTGCTTCACGCCAACATTACTCGTATGCCAATCCATACTATTCAAGGAATGGTGACTTCGAATACTACCCCTTAACATACTAAATTACCCACAACCCAAGGTTTGGTACTTAGTAGGGAAACAAATAAGAAACATCACATAAACAATATGGTTTTCCCATACTCATAAGAAACATACCCTCCATGGTTGATTACTTCACCAACCCATGGGCACATATAATAAGCATTGGTTTCTTACAATACACACAAATACACCAGTACTGGTTTAGTCACATTTATGAGGAGTAATTTTCAGTACGTTATCATCTACTCAAGGAAGATTTAAATAATGCTTCCCACATGAATAATTGAATCAAGTTTACTCTAGATACAAGTATTGAAATAATTAACAACTCACAATTACATAAGGAAATAACATTATTCCTATATCTTTCTCGAATTTTCACTAAGCATTCGAATTCACATTACTAACTATGCAATTTTCTTTCTGAAGCTTAAGACTTTCATCTTTCCATAAGAAGCCCAAAAGCAAACATACAATTTCATATGCATTATAAAAATTCTTTTTAAATCAAAGCATTCTTAGTAGCATTTCTAAAAATCTTATAATCTAGGAAAAGAGAAGGGAAAGGGAGTTTGATAACCAAACTATTTCATACATAGACACGAGATCAACAAGATCACACTACATTATAAAATTTCACTATAAGCCTATCATTATAATTGCATGGTTTTCATTTCACTACCATTTTTAGAAGAATGCCAATTAGCCTAACATGACATTTCCAATTATTATGGTTGCAACAGAATGTTCTAGTTTTCCAAACAACAAAGATCAAAACAGGTAATCTTATCAATGATGCAAGGCCTCTTGAGAAGACTCACTACTTTAATACAATACATACACATATCATAATTTGCAACCTATCATTGAAAATCAAATTATGATCAAAAGGTAAGCGAGGAGCTATCAACAAAATAATACATATTAATGCATGCACATCAAACAAGCTTCACACTTTCTAAACATAATAAGGTAACTACATATACCCAAAAGCAAGTTCAATGGAGCATTGCTAAAATAAATCCTCAATCAAACTAGTTTAATGAACCACATAAAACAATCTTTCATGGAACACATTAATACACTCTCGAAGCTACTATAACATGTTCCCTTTAATACTTCTTTTACAAACAAAGTAGTTTCACATAACAACTATTCGCATACTGATGCACATTACTTAAGATAGAATTTAATTATGTTACTCCTACATTACACATGGAGAATTCTTTAATGTAAACATACAGTTTTCTCCCAATAACTAATATGAACCTTTAAACCCATAGCCCCTTTTATTATCTAAAAACACATAAGCGTCATAAGGCTCACACAAGGGCTCAAGAAGTCACACCCTTTCTCTCGCAAAAAGAAAACTCAAATCAGAGATAATTACACATATCCCAAACATTTTAATTTCTAGAGAGAGAGAGGAGGAAGGGTGATAATAATTCAATTTGCTACAAAATAAGCATTCAACATTCACCATACTAGTCCTTCAAGCGAACAACACTAAGCTAGATCATAATCTTAAACAAGAACATTTCGTACTTCCGAATTCAAGACAAGCACTGACCAACCCCAATGGATCAGTCTAAAGAGTACAACAATCAATAAGGAAGGTACATACGACTCTCTTTCCGAATATGAGTAATCATAGACCAAGACATCAATAAGCAAACAAAGCACAATTAATCACTCAAAACACCAACATCAAGAAGATGAAAACAAGGTGTGAACACACATGTTACACACAAGTTAAGGTATGCTCAATCACACACATACAAAAAGGAGGACAAGCATACACATAAGGTCAGTACACCTCACACCAACTAAGGCACATGCAACACTAGAGATCCCAGTGTTTGCAACTTCGCTCTGATACCAAATGTAATGCCCCGCCAAGAAACCCCGAAGGGATTAAGCTAAAACACACAAATGGAGTGCAATAATTTTTTTTTTAAAGTTAAACACAACATTAAGATACAATGAGATATCAAAATTCAGATGACATAGCGGAAGACAACAACTAACACCTAAAGGGTTACCCAATGTGATTACTTAATTCCACATTTAACTTAACTCACGCTAATTAATCCAACAAGCTGATTATCTGAATGCCAAGATAATACTTTAAACAAGGATAATTTCTTTCAGTAAGATAAAAATATAGATCACAAGATAAGGTTCATCCATTAAGATTTATTCATACCTTAAGTTCAAGTTTTTCATTAACATATAAGCCATGCATCTAACTTAATAACACACTTGAATTTCATCATAAAATAATGAGTTCTTTCCATGCATACTTAATTCCCTTAACAATAACTGAATATATTCCATTATTCTAATCTACACTTTTTCATGATCCAATTACTGCATTTAAAAGACGATTGCATACATGCATTTAAGAAAAATTTCATCTAAACCACTTTAAACATTCTAACATGATGCCATCCATACATGCTAAAACTAAAAGGAACATAAAGACATAAGCATCACATAACACCAAATTGATCTCGGAGTTCACCCCTAGAGGGCTACATCTCTGGGTCTGCTCAACTGCAAGACCTCTTTGATAATTAAATAAGTTCATAATATATAAGGTTCTCATCATTTACAATCCTACCATCAAGGCGAAACATAACCAATATACAAATGACCACATTGGTCAATAAATACATAAACGATCCCTGAAAAGGAAAGGATCCAGCTGAACATAATCGAATCTAATACAAGGGTCCACTGGAGCATTCACAAACTAAGTCATCACAACCCAAGGTATAGCATGAAACCAAGTACTCACAAGGGCATAAGCAACATGACGACTCCACAAAAGTGCTCCTATCAAGACAACACGACAACACACTAGCGAACGTAGGGACAAGTGTCATCACACAATCTGGTATGGTTACCATGGCAGGTCTTCATAGGTTCCGGCCCCATATGTTGGGTTACTCTGGCAACCTAATCCGAACCTCCGGCCGATCCAAGCCTCATGTGGACCCACACATCCTTTCCTGAAGACAAGGATGATGGTTTTCCATTTCAGGCCTTCTCACTGCATGTCAAGTCTGTACTAGCACTCACCCATGTGTGAGGCACAATTATCTTACTTAGTGATTTATTAACAACACTCTAATATACTATTAGGTTATCACTTATTAGACTCACTTTCGATGGGTTACCCAGCAACCACTTTGGGCGCGGCTTCCAATCGAAAGCCACTTTCCCATATGACACTAGACTATACTCAAACGAACTCGATAACCAAGTAACACACAAGGTCAAGAAAACAGAGTTCAAAATGGAGGGAGCAACCATTTGGTCAAACACGACTTCATATGAGGTGCATTGACTGACGATACTCTAACTAGAGTCCTGACCAACTATGGTCAACTACAAATTATCATTCGACACCTGCATAAAGGATATGACCAATTATGACACACCACAAAACAACAGTCAAACTTGAGACCGAGGATTGAAATAGGTACCCCAAATCAATCCATACGACAGGGTCCAATCAAACAAAACAAGGTCTTTCCATTACTTAAGCAAAAACAAATACAGAAATTAAAACTTGCATAAGCAATAATCAGTAGATACAATCTTTTCCCATATTGATTTAAACATACAAGTCAACCAAGTTTTCTAAATGATCTAAGTTTCCAAAATACCCTAATAGGAAATCATCATTACAAGATGAATACAATACCACAATTGCAATAGTACCATTTGTTTATTTCTCAAAACAGAGGCAAAATACAATTAAACCATTTATTTTAATAAATGAAAATATCAGTAACTTACCAATTTTCCAAATGATACTTTAACAAATTTCCAATAATCCCAATAGCATATCGTTTAAATTTTCAAAATGTCCATTGATAAAATATTTCATTTTTCAATTACTCAAATACTATATTATTTCATTTCTAGCATTTCCAGATGACCTATTATCATTCAAATCTTCAAATAGTATATTCCTAAATAATATATTTTATCTCAAAAATTTTCCAATTAAAATAATACTCTATCTTTTTCCAAAAGATACTTCCCCAAAACCCAAAATTAAATATTAATTTATATATTCATTAATCCATGATTAATAAATATACACAATTAATAATTGATTATTCACAATAATCAAATTAAATATTAATTAATATATATATATATATATATTAATCTTCATTAATAAAATATATATTAATAATAATTTGATACTGCACAAATTTCCAATTAAATATTAATTAACATATATATATATATATTCATTAATAAATATATATTAATAATAATTAATAATTAATTAAAAAACTATATTAAAAAAAATACTTTAAATTTAATATATATATATTTTTTTTAAAATTAAAAAAAATAATAATAATAAAAAAAATGAAAAAGGGCAGCCGAGCCCACCTCCCTTACACGGGGGTTGGGGCGGTCGTGCCCTAGCCGCGGGGTTGCGGCCACCGCGGTGGACGCAAGTCCCGCGGCGCCCATGCAGTGCATGTGGGGGACCCAGCGGCCACCACAGGGGTCGCAGCTCCCTGCAGCCACCGCGGGGGTCGCAGTTCCCTGCGGCCACCATCGGTCGCAGACCTGCGCAGGGGGGAGGAGGCACGGGTTGAGCCTTCGCTCCCCGCCCTCCAACCCCAACATGATTTAATAATTTTTTTTTATAAACAAATCTCGATTTAACAATAAAATTGATTTTTGATTATATAATTTTGGTTTGCATGATTTTTTTAAAAAAGAAAACCCCCATTTAAAAAAAAATAGTCTCATATTGAGACTTAAAATAAAAATTTCCAGAATGATAGAGGTTTTCAAAATCAGAGGAATTTGTTGAATAACCTTCCAAAATAAACAATTTTGGGCAAAAAGGATCTCATTCCTCATACAAAGATTAAAACAATCAACCAATTTTTAACTAATTGCACTATAATTCTTAATCTTGAGGGCAATCAATGGAGAATTTAAAACCAAAACTATATGAAGAACATCCAAGTCCTTTTTTTTTTTGATAAACAAATTCCTACTTCAGTAAGCATTCTTGGAAAATATCTGACAGAGAGCCCCAACCTGCAGCTCAAGAAATCCTTCTCCTTCCAAAATCCCCAAATTTTACATCCAAAAATATTTTCCAAAAATGTTTCCAAAAGAAAACAATCTCCATATTTTTCCCAAAATCTAGGTTAAATGGGAAAGGTTTGACCAAAATTCTATTTTTGGAATAATTTTTTTTATTTAAAATAATTCCTCAAAAATCATTCTTTTCCAACTATATCAATATATTAACTTGCTTTTCAATCTAAAATTGATTTTCTTAAATAACTGAAATTAACCTTTCTATTTCAAAAATGCCAACAAGATTAAATTAATTTTATTGCAATTAAATTTTAATCTTTCTTTTCATAAGCATAAATTAACCATTTAATATTTAAAATTAACCATTTAATTGAACTTGCTACAACCTGAATTGGACAATTCAATTAACGATTAATCACATAAAAAGGGAGACTGTTTAATTTAGTCCCCAAATATACTAATGCGTAAACACACATTAAATCAAATTAAAGATAAGGACTAATTACTCAATTTAACCACACACACCAAACACGCAACCCAAGAAAGCCACCTAGACAGACGACCCGCATACCCAACCAAAGGGGATATCGACTACAACTGACGACGCTCACTTGAGCATGACTATGGTCAAACGAGGATCTCCCGACCACCTAATCCAACTCTATGGATTAAAGAGGTACACTCAAACCTGCAAATTCAGGCAGTGACGAACCTCACACCCATGCGGCACTGTACCTGAAATCTCCTGCAACCAAGAGTCATACATGCATACATATATAAATTTAATGAAAGTGTTAGCCCGAGATTAATAACACAAAATAGGAAGACTAATCAACTTGCATACAAACTGGTGTGAAAACCACATTAACAGATATGCACTAAATCAAAACATCTGACTATAATCATTATATTATGATAAACTAACCAAGGTCAAACCGAGATTAGAAATTGATTAGGACAGGGGTACTACACATTCCATCATCCTAACAATCCCTGCTATTTATTGGTTACTTAAGACTTTTAAAACATGCCTTTAAATTTTTCCAACTTGACCTTTGAGGTGGTCCCCATTGATTTAAAGTTGTTCTTGTCATTTCACAATTTTGCAAGTATAAGTTGTATATGATAAAAATGAAATGATAAACTCTTGTAAAACCAACAAAGATCCAACCACATAAAACCTTAGTTCTACAGTTAAGAATCCACCATGTACACCAATGAAGAACCTAGAACATGCAAAATATTCAAAAAAATGAAAGATTATACCATTTACATGCTTAGTAGGGTTTGATCTTCATTGTTTCCTATCTCCATTGATCTTGTTTGATATAGTTTCTCTCATATTTTGTATTGTGCTCAAGAACTCAACAAAGAATAGATTGTGGTTGTGTAGATGCTTGATTGCTTGATGGCATGAAAGATTTATTGATCACATATGAAGTCATTAGGGTTGATAAGGATGAAAGGATCCTCGTATATAGAAGACACATTAGAAATGGAAGGTTAGGATTAAGAGGTGAAAGGATAAATGGTGGGCTAGGATTAAAGGGTAGGTATAGAAAATAATAAAATGTGAAGGGGTAGAGCTAAGATAAAATCAAGAGATAAATGAAAAGTGTCATGGAAAGAAAAAGCTAATGAATAAATTAAATAAATAAACATCTTTTTAATTAATACAAGAAGTGGGACCAATTAAATAAATAAAATATTTATTTAATTTAGGGAAAGGATTATTTAAATAAATAAAAATAATTATTTAAATGAGGAGAGCCTTGAAGAGGATTAATGAATTAATTTTTTAAATAAAAATCTATTTAATTAATAAGACTTGAGATAAAATAATTAAATAAATAAAATATTTATTTAATTAGACAGAGGACAATTTTAGGTGTCTACATAAGTCATAAGCTTTTTCATATCCACAAAACCACAATATGTCTATGTGTATTTCATGTCACCATAGTGGGTCTTGTTCTTACCAATTACCTTAGATTTTTGCAATATCACAAGAACATCCCAGTCAACATATTCAAATTTGTGAAACCACAAAATGCTTCTATGTGTCATCTAGGAGCCACCATGCTTTATTTCACTGTTAATCCTTGTATTACAAGAATAGTGGTGGGACTTGCTAGATCATAATATGACATTGTGTTGTTGGTAAAAAAATATGATGATATTCCTATTGGTTTCATGATTTTGTGAGTCAAGGTTTACATTGTATTTGGCTCTTATGAAGCTATGAAATATTGGGGCCAGGCCTAGAATTCATGTGGGCCCTCCCTTGACCATGTCAACATCTTCTAATTGGTTTCACATTTTAGTATGTTAGATGCCTTTACCTTTTTCACATTTGTGAAATCTTGAAATGGTCCCACCTTGTCCAAATAATATTTTGGACCCACTTTCATCCAATTAGTGGAGTTTTACATTTCATAGGAAGGATTTTTGTCAAAGCTTCTCTCTTATGAAACTATGCAATTATGCCACATGGTTTCCATCCAACCATTCATTTTGAAAAGGGACAAAGTCTTTTCATTTTTTAAGCTTTTATTTCAAAGGTTTTCAAAGGGACATTTGGACCAACCGACAAGCTTTCTCTATAGCTGAGATTTAAATTAAGAAAATGACTACTCCTGGAAAATGACTAGTAAGATCAAACATAACATTGATGCCTTAATTTATTCAAATTGGCGTAATTATATGCTCTCTTAGGTTGTTTGAGTAATTTTAAGGTTCATATTTCTCAAAACCTCCAAGTTTTGTGTCATTAGGGGTTTTCCTTTTAATATTTATTTTAAAAAACCCTAGTCACCTCTTATACACGTAAACCCTAAGTAGTTAAAATGGCTCATTCGTCCAAAGGGGTTAAAATAAGACTTGATGAAGAGATAATTGCTCAGTTACCTGGTTTATCCCAAACAAGCAAGAGATCTCAAGAGTTTGGGATCGTTCCATATAATGTGACAAATTAAAATAATGGTTGTAGAGATGATATAATTTCTCCCACTAGTTTTTCTCTTCTTAAAAATGAATATAATAAATGTAAAGACAAGGTCCTTGCCTCAAATATTTGGAATTACAACCTTGGAAAATTGGTAGTTCCAAATTTCTTTGTGAATATAGATTTAATTAGGGCTAATGTCAGGGCTTACAATCCTATTGAAGGTTCCCTTTTCACTAGACAAGTAAGGTCTCTCATGAAAATAACCAGAGAAATAATTTGTGATACTTTCAAGCCAAATTCTAATGGCATTCTTTTGATTGACTTTGGTGACTTGAGAAGACAATATGACAAACTAAGAGGAGAGTATACAATGAACAAATTGCCAAATTTCAATCCCAAGAAGTTGAGCAAAGAGGAAAAGAAATTTACAGGTAAGATGCAAGAGCCTTTCTATTATGATATCTTTGATTATTATTTTGTAAACACATATTTTTCTTTAAGCCAAGTTTTAGGCATTGATTATGAGTATATGATACCAACCCACTTCCTTGTCCTTTTTGTTGATGTGCAATATTATGACCAAAATAAGCCTTTTGATTAAATGTTGGGTATATTGTAGAGAAAGTACATAAATAATTGATTGATATGAAAAAGGATTTCAACATAGTACACTTCAAGTGGTATTCTCTTATTTTGCATATAATCTTCCACATTGATTTAAATATTTGGAAACCAAAGCTCAAAGTGAAGCCAGGGGAAGATGGGAAAGTCTTGCCAATGACAAGAATGGACTTAAATTTGGGATAGACACTATGATGCATCAAATTATGTGCTTTTTGAAGAATATTTTGTGAGAGAAGTATTGAGTCCAGTACGTGATCTTGTTGACTGGAGATTATCTAAAAAAGTCAAGAAACTTTTGAGGCCTAAATGTTTAGTTCTTGAGAAGGGCATTACTCATAATTGGGATGTTTGGTTCCTCTACAAAGATATTATAGTTATTAGAGTATATGGATTATTGGTAGCACCCCATGTACTACCAAAGTTTTTTCCTAAAAAATTACTTTTTTGTAAATTATTTGGTAGATGAATGAGTCTAATAAGACATATTTGAGGATCACTAAGAAAGGCTCTTTTATGACTTCAACACTTATTCTTTTTCAAATTTCAAGTATGGGCCAAACAGGGCCTAGAATTTATAATCAATTTTGTGATACCATATAGAATGAAGGTGGATACCCCTTGGTCATTTGACCCTAAACAATTTATTCATAAAGTTAGGAAATCAAAAGAAATTTCTTCCTTTTCTATTAGTTTGATGAGACAAAGGACCCAATTAGGAATTACAAGGCACAAGCAAAACTGACCAAAATGAGAGAGAATTGACTCAAGGTAAAAATGATTGAGGCAAAGAAGGGGGGAAACCCTAAATATGTGAGATCATAGGAAGAGGTTGATGATCCTCATCTTAGAACAAAATTGATGTTGAGTGCATACAAGCATGATCTAGAAAAGATAAAATTTCCAAGGCTTGGGCCAAGTACTCTTGTTGCACCCCTTGTTGTTACACCCTAAACTCCATCATCATCAAGGCCACCTACATCACCATCACCATGAATCCTAGAGAGTCCTAGACCTATAACTCCAATTCATCAATTTTATCTTGGAAAGGACCCTATTATGGAGTTCCCAACAAGTGGGTTTGAAGCTAGCTCAAGTAGCTAGGATGAAAAAAATGAATATGATAATAAGGGAAAGGTTGAAATTGGAATTCCTCCCGATGGACAACATTAACACCTTATAGGAAATAAGAAGAGGTTGTTGATGATGTGAGGAAATTTGCTTACACCCAATTCATAAATAATGATAATTTTATCCAATCAAAATGTTTTAAATAGTTTTTATTTAAATTTAAGGGACAAATATACCAAAAAGAAATAAGTATACTAGAGTTCACTAAAGAAAAAAAAGTTGTAGATTAAATTTGGAAGCATGTGCATGAAGAGAAGACAACTATGACCCCTTCAAAAAGAATATAAATTGTTAGGAGTAGTGGCATATTTCTACTTGAGGCCTAAGATATCTCTTCTACTATTGCATTTGACACATTCAGGAAGCATGATATAGATTTATTCGCAACTACTAAAGAAGAGGCCCAAAATTTGTATTTTGGGTTAAATTTTAACCAAAGACATGATGTCTTAGAAAATAGTCCGTCTTTCCTACTACTAGCAAGCCTAAAGTGGTAAATCCAATTAAATTGTCTGGTCAGTTGATTATCAGATGACCTACTAATACCACTATGTCCCAAGCAACATAGTTAACAATGCATTTTTCCATATTTATAGAGGTTGCAGCTAAAAGGATTCAGGTAGATTTTGATAAACTATCTAAGGCAAATAAATTTTTAAGGGATAAACTGACAACTATGACATCACTACTTCCTCCCCCTCAAAAATTATGACAAATATCTACTTCAAAAGAAGTAATAAATATGAGGCAAGACATAGAAATGATGCAAAAAGAAGTCAAGAATTTAGAGTGATTTGGTGGAAAGCAAGAGGCCAAAGCAAGAGATAGGGAAAAGAGAAAATAAAATAACAACAAATATGGTTGACTCTTTGCTTGATGATAGGTTAGAATCTCTCCTAGGACATTTATAAAATGTATGGTAGTGTTGTGATCCAATCAGGGGCATACACATAGATCATGCTAGGAGTGGAATTTATTTGCAATGTGTTGAAAGGCATTTGATACTAAGAATTGAAAATTTTGATGTTTTAATAGATAAATCATCTCTTATGATTACTTGATGCTCATGCATCTACACTTAGATCATCACAAGGCAATTGACATCATTTGAAGGGATGATCATCTACATATGCATGTGCTATTTAAATAAAAAATGCAGAATTGAAAGATAGTGTATAGTGTAAAGAAAACTTTATGAATATTCTTTCTAATGTTTGTTGACATCAATGTTGATGAGAAAATAAATGCACAATTAAATTTTCATTTCAATTGGTCATCTTAGAGCACTTATTATGTGAGGTGAAAAATAATGATGATAAACTATTGTAAAACCTTAAAGATTCAACCACAAATAATCTAAGTCCTAAAATGAAACATTCACCATACACCAATAGAGATACCTAAGATCATGTAAATCAACAAAATAAAACAATATTTCAATCTCCATTGTCTCCTATCTCCATTGATCTTGTTTGATGTATACTTGCTCTCAGATTTTATATGTCCACAAGAGCTCAACAAAGAACGGATTGTGGTTGCTTGATCACAAGAAAGCTTGATTGCATAAAGTGCTACAATGCTAATTAGGGTTGATAATGAAGGAGAGTATCCTCTTATATAGAAGATGTTAGATAGTTTAGATAACCGGAAGACAACTGAGAGGGGGGGGTGAATCAATTGTCACATATTACTGAAAGAATTATCAATTAAAACAATAATACCAGAATAGCAGTTAATCCAATTAAGAATAGACAATAATCACATAATAAAAGCCATCCACACAACACTAAGATTTGTAAGTGGAAAACCTGGTAAAGGGAAAAACCATGGTGGGAAGCCTACCCAAAGTCAGATAATACTTTTGCAGTAAGTATGTGAATTTACAATGAAGGGGCCTGCACTTGCAGGAAGGCCAATAGCCTAGAGCACACTGCTCATCAAAAAAGGAGTCTCACTAATTACATACAAATCCAAACTACAATCCGGAGAAGTGTTGAACTGCAAAAGATAGCATCTCCTATGCCTGAGTATAGTTCTGGTTAAGCTCAATACTGGAGGACTAAATCCTTTTACAAACCCAATTCAATCTCCATTGATTGACCAACTCCTTTGTTTGAACGATGTTACAATATTCGCATATTACATTCCTTGACCATGACCTCTTACAATAACCATGATGATATACAATGAGATCTTACATCTTATTTAGACAAACTCTCAACCATAAACAGTCAGGTCGGTTACCAGACAATAAACCAATTATATCATTACAAACCATGTTGGCCTTAGACTAAAACAAATAATATCCAACACATAAGACATCCCGAAAATACAATAATAATTCATGTCCACACGTTATATTAATACCGGTCCATAACCTAGATCAACCGGGACCAAGTATAGGTCCACACGCTCCAGGAACGATCTCCAAATGCCGTCTCAAACAAGATTACCAACAACATCCTGAAACTCCATCAGAAGTTGCACCAACACCAATTATGCAATGCATCAAAGATTTCCACCAAAAGATTTGTCGGTGAAACCCTTGCCAAAACCAGAAACCAATCTTTTGTGTAAGACAAATAGCATCCAATCGACAAACCAAAACCAACTGACCAAATATGAGTATAGGCATTATCAACAAGCCAATTCCATCACCAGATTATACCGGAATCAACCAGATCATGTCGGATCCAAGTTAACCAAAAAACCACTCAACCTATCGAGACCAAAAGGGTGCCGGTAAAGCATCCAAACAACTAATGTTGACATCAATGACAAAACATCAATGCAACACATAATCAATTCCACATAATGGCCAACAATCTCCCCCTTTAGCATTGATGGCAACACTAGATGTGAAAAACATCTAAGTACCAAGAAATGCCAAACAAGTCTCCCCTATGGAAGACAACCAACAATCTCCTGCATATAGCTCTGAATATCAATGTCTCTCCCCCGGTGAATAATATCTCTGTAAAGTTCTGAATTTCTTTTTCACATCACTATCTCTCCCCCTTTGACATCAATGCTAGAATTCTGATAGAAATATCAAAGCAAAAACATAAGCCTCTAAATCTCAAAGTTGACTACTCCCCCTGAGTAGTAGCATCCCACATCAGTGTCGGAATGAATAGCATCTCTAATAATTCATACCGGATTGATGCCAAAATCGCATCAATCAAATCTCTGCCAGAGGGGCAAAAACCCCCAATCTATCTCTCAGGTACTCAAAAGATTCCCTGGATAAAGGTTTAGTGAAAATATATGCAATCTGTGCTTTAGTGTCCACATAAACCAGTTTAACTTCATTTGCTTCCACCTTCTCCTGTAAAAAGTTATACTTGATAGATATGTACTTTGTTTTAAAGTGAAATACCAGATTCTTTGATATATCAATAGCAGCAGAGTTATCATAGTGAATAACTACTGATGCATCACAATCCACCTTTATATCCTTCAACATTTGCTTTATTCATAAAACTTGTGTACAATTAGTAGCAGCAACAACATACTCAGCTTCAGCAGTAGATAAAGAAGTACATGACTGTTTCTTGCTAATCCATGAAACCAACTTCTTTCCAAGAAAGAAAGCTCCACCATAAGTACTTTTCCGGTCATCAACATCTCTAGCCCAGTCAGCATCTGTATATGCACATAAAGTGAAGTTATCATCCTTAGGATACCAGAAACCATATTCTGATCTACCTTGCAAGTAACTAGAAATCCTTTTCCCCACCATCTCATGATTTTCTTTAGGATCACTCTAAAACCTTGAAACAATACAAACAACATTCATAATGTCAGGTCTAGTCTGAGTTAAATAAAGAAGACCTCCAATCATAGATTTGTATCTTGTAGGATTTATCAGTGCAGAAACATCTTTCCTTGTCAATTTCTCATTTGTAACCATAGGTGTACTTACCGGTTTAGAATCTCCCATACCAAATTTATTCAACAATTCCTTAGCATATTTAGTTTGATAGATAAAAATACCTTTGTCAATCTGAGTAATTTGCAAACCTAAGAAAAATTTCATCTCACCAATCATAGACATCTCAAATTCTTTCTCCATGTTCTTAGAAAATTATATGCGTAATTTATCTTCACCTCCAAAAATAATATCATCAACAAATACTTCAACAATCAGTATATCATCATCAGTGATTTTATAATATAAATTATTGTCACCACTACCCTTAGTAAAACCAAGCTTCAAAAGATATTTATCCAACCTTGCATACCAAGCTCTAGGTGCTTGTTTCAATCCATATAAAGCTTTCCTTAGCCTACAAACCATATCAGTATCATCTGATAGTGAAAAACCATCAGATTGCTCAATATAAACTTCCTCATCAAGATCCCCATTCAAGAATGCACATTTAACATCCATCTGATAAACCTTGTAGTTTTTATAAGTAGCATAGGTAAGAAATAATCTTACAGCTTCAATCCTAGCTACAGGTGCAAAATTTTCTCCATAATCAATTCCTTCCTTCTGAGAATATCCTTTACAAACCAATCTAGCCTTATTCCTTATAACTTTACCATCCTCATTCAATTTATTCCTAAAAACCCATTTAGTTCCAATAACATTTTTATTTTTAGGATGGGGAACCAAAGTTCATGTGTTATTTTTCTCAATCTGATCTAATTCTTCTTCCATAGCTTTTAACCAAAATTCATCTTTACATGCCTCAATTACTGATATCGGTTCAACTTGTGAAATTAAACATATCTCATTAGTTGCTAGTCTTCTTCTTGTCATCACTCCATTGCTCTTATCCCCAATGATTTGATCTTCAGAATGATTCAATCTCACATATCTAGGAGTCTTCTGAGACTCTGTTCGTCTTCCATGTTCTTTAGTTACTATAGAATTTTCTGATGTTGCTGGAGTAATTGGTTCAACTCTTTGTTCCGATAAAGGTGCTACTGGTTCAGATTTAATAATTTCCACTGTCAGTTCCTTCTTATAAATTTTGATTTGACTTTTTCTCAGCTCATCTACTTTGACATTAGCACTCTCCACTATTTTTTGCAATCTCTTGTTATAACATCTATATGCTTTTATTTCATTAGAATAACCAAGAAATATGCCTTCATCACTTCTAGGATCAAATTTCCCAATAGCATCATCTCTCCTAATATAACATTTACTACCAAAGATTTTGAAATACTTAACTGTAGGTGTATAGCCAAACCATAATTCATAAGGTGTCTTACCGGTTTATCCTTTGATATTACTATGTTAAATGTATAAACCGATGTACTAACTGCTTCTCTCCAATAGATATGAGGTAGATTAGCTTCCATCATCATTGTTCTAGCAGCATCCAAGATATTTCTATTTTTCCTTTCCACAACTCCATTTTGCTGAGGTGTCCGGGGAGCAGAAAATTTTCTTCTGATACCATGCATGTCACAAAAGTTATTAAACTCACCGGATGTGAATTCTCCACCATGATCTGATCTCAAACATTTAATCTTCAATCTTGTCTTAGTTTCCACTTTAGCCTTAAAGATTTTAAATTTTTCAAATGCTTTAGATTTTTCTCTCAAAAAAGTAACCCACATCATTCTAGAATAGTCATCAATGATTAGCATGAAATATCTATCACCATGAAAACTTTTAACTCTACCAGGGCCACACAAATCAATGTGAATAAGATCAAGAACATCATTTGATTTATCTTGTATACTACTAAAAAAGGTTCTGACCTGTTTACCCATTTGACATTATTTACATACCAGATTATAAGGCTTCATAATCTTAGGTATATCTCTAACAACCTTAGTTGAACTGATCTTCAAAATACAATCAAAATTTACATGACACGGCCTTTTATTCCATAACCAACTTTCATCAATCTATGTAATCAAACATGTCTTCTCACCGGAGTTCAAATGAAATATGTTACCTTTTGTCTGTGTACCGGTTGCAATTTCCAAGCCAGATCTGTTAATGATTTTGAATTTTCCATCCTTGAACTATAATTGAAATCCCTTATCTACCAATTGTCCTACACTCAAAATATTATGCTTCAAACATTCAACATAATAAACATTGTCAGTATTGTTCTTACCATCCAATGATATAGTTCCTTTTCCCTTAATCATACATGCCTTTTCATCTCCAAATCTAACTAATCCACCATCAATTTCTTGCAAAGACAAAAAATTTCCTTTATCTCGAGTCATATGATGTGAACAACCACTGTTAATTACCCATTCATCCTTATCCTCAATTTTAGCAGCAAGTGCCTTCTCCTCAAGTACATTCTCTTCCAGTGCCAAATCATCTTCCTTGATAGCCAAGAATACCCATTCTTTCCCATTGTCAGATCCACTAGAAGAGTCTTCTACCAGTTCATCATCTGAATCAGTAATACCTTCTTCATCTGCTATGTAGCATAATTTGTTTTTCTTGAATCTATACTTTTTCTGATTAGGCTTAAATGATCTCTTAACAACTCGGTGAGTTAACTTTACCACTCGGTAGCCATGAAACTTTACTCGGTAAATAGCTCGGTGAATACTGCGTTTTGTAACTGCTTTCTTCTGTAACTGACTAGATTGTTCATACCAACTTCTCTGTGTGTACCGACTGCATGATTCGGTAATACTAACCGACTAGAATATATAGTATGACTTTGGATTAGAAACTAATGACAATTTGATAAGTAGTAACAATCTCCCCTTTTGACATTAGTTGAGATGTTTGACAAAAACTACTTACAAAGTCATAACTCAAAAAAACTATATACTTGCAAAATGACTATACTTGACAATATGTACAATAGTCAATAAAATAGTATATGCAAATATACTCCCCTTATCATTATTCTATACATAACTCTAAATTTTGCATGTTCGGTTCTGTTATGTACTTGTGTGCTCTGAGTGCTCTATATATTCTGCTCGGTCTACTCCCCTTGTATACAATACTCAAAATTGTGTTATCAAAACTGTATTACTCTCCAAGTGTAGAATTACTCCCCCTTTGTTGGGCTTTCTGCTTTGTAGTATCATAATATTACTCCCCCTTTTTGACAAACATTAAAAACTTAATTTCCATCCAGAGGCGGTAACTGATCAAAAATAGTCTTATACTTGGTCCGGGCGTCGGTGAGGGCGACTAAGAGTGAGTCCTTGAGACTTTCCATTAATGAGTTTTGTGCTTGAATATTAGATAATAGTGATATCAAGCCATCAAGAGTGCTTCCCTCTTGTGTAGTTGATAAGCGTGTAGCTCGGTTGAGCTGTTCCTGTACTAATGAGAGATGAGGGAGGAATAATGTTTGAAGGGTCATTATATCCATCCTAATTTTATGCTCTTCATTCCTCAGTTCTAACTATTGAGCCATGAGCTATTCTAGCTTTTTGTAAAAATTCTGAACTGAATTGGGCTCAGTGGTCAACTTAGATGAGAGATCGGTGATCTCTTTCTCAATTGCATCAGTTTTATTTTTGATGTCTTTAATAAATAAAGAAAATGTACACAATTTTTGGAATAAATAAAGAATGTGCTTGAGTTGAGGGGACAACTCAGCAATGAATTTGACAAGTTTTACCTTGCCAACAACAATTGATTTTTGTACTTCCTCTATCATTTTTGTTGTAAGCTCTTTATCCTTGAGCTTGCTTAAGTACTCGGATGCATCGACTCTAGATGTTTCAATCTGATTAAGGAGTTCATCCAACTGAATATGGATGGCTGCATCGGTTGACACTGTTGCTAATGGTGGCATTTCTATGAGTAGTGTCCTAACCTTCTGAAGTACTTTATTCTTTTTCTGTATGGCTAGTTGCTTCTCTTGTTCGGCCTTTGCTTTGCATAGTTCACCGGATTCAGTGAGTGCTTGCCCTTTCAATTTGGAAATGTCTACATTGGGCAACATGATCGGTTTAGATAAGTCAAATTTAAAACCATGCTTTCTCACCTTCTTCTCTTTGCCTTTGGTCTGTGGCACTAAGACAAGTGCTTGTGAGGCTTACTGACCCTCGGTAGGTTGCTCAGTAGATGCAACACTTTGGTCTATTCCTGTAGCAGTTGCAGTGTCTTTGGGTGTCTCGGTGCTAGGGGTCTCAGTTGTAATATTTGCAGTGCTTGTCTGTGCTTGAGATGTCTGATCTTTGGTTGTGTCACCTGCAGCTTCAGATTTATTGCCTTCAGTAGCTTGCTTGGTGTCCTTGGGAGCTTCGGTTGAGACTGGTGGCTTCACCGGTGGATAAGGTTGAACTTGTTCTAAGATAGATTCACTAGAGACAAGTTTTGCATAAGTGGTGCCTTCAATCATTTCCTGCTCTGGTGCTGCTTCATCCATTACATCTTCATCAATTTGTATAGTGTCAACCAGGTCTGGACCTTGCTCGGTGACATCTGGATCTTGCTCGGTGACATCAACAATTTCAATTTGAGATTGTTCACTGACATCCTTTTGTTTGAAGATCTCCTGCCACTTGGCTTTAGTCTCATTCTCCACATCAATAAATAGCCCATTCATCAATTTTAAGGCTCTTTGTTTCACAAGAAATTTTGAATTGTATGTGGACAAATGCTCCTTGATTTCAGCTATGGACATGTCATGAAATAGATGGACTAGACTTCTTTCTCTTATTTGTCTCTCTGAATCCATTGCATATTTCCATTTGTTATCAATATGTGAGTAGAGTTCACTCGGAAGTGACTTTGCTAGTTCTAATGGTGCTAATCGAAACTTTAGAAGTGTACATATGACAGCTTCTTCAATCTTTCGTTTCTCATCATTATTCCTAGTCTCATACTTAACATATCTGAATCTTACAAATCCACCGTATTCTTTGAGATTGGCACAAAAATTTTCAACACTGTGAATGTTTACCTTTTTGCTTTTCACAATCTGGAATTTGTTTGCATCATCAGACTCTGTATCACTCGACTCTTTTGCCAAAATGAGTCTCTGAGTAGATTTCTTGTAAGTCTTGGTTACCTTAGGAATGGCAACAGTCTTTTGTTTCTTGCTCGGTGATGCAGCTGATGCTCTAGTGTTGGGTCTCTTTGTTGGTGGAGTCGGTAGGGCCTTTGTGATGTCCTATTTCTTTCTTTTCAGAACTTTACCCTTTGGCAACTCTGTGCTCAATGTTATTGCAGCCTCTTGAGCTTCTGTCTCCTCTTCGGTAATGGAAAGATTGCCTTTGATAGGTGTAGAGGAGGATTCTTCTCCGAATTTCTCAGATAAAGCCTTTATCATCTTTGTAGATTTTCTTGTAGCCTTAGGAACTACAATGCTCATTTTTACTTTCTCCTTCACCTCTTCATAGGTTCCATACCTTAGTTCAGTTGCATGCCTTGGTAGTGATAGATAGGCATCAATTTGTTGCTGTGTGATATCATAATCAATCTCATAACCCATTGGTTGCAACGATTGAGTCCTCGGTTCAACAATATTTACATAGCAATAATCAGTGTCGACTTCAAAACATATATTGTCCTTGTATTTTTCGACCAGCTGTGGTGGGATCCTGTACCTGTTGTGCATTTTCTCTTAGAATTTTCTGAAGTAATCATCCATGATATCATTAAAGTTATCTCCTAACTTCTTGATGTAGTCATTGATCTGATGGGTGATAGGTCGGTGTAGCTCCCATACTACTTTACCGACTGAGGTAAAGAACTTCTCAAAATAGAAAAACATACATACAAGTAGTGAACCGAACTTTAGTGTGTTTACCAAGTTATTCTTCTTCGGCTTCCTTATTGTGTTCAGGTTCTCAAACAAGTTCTTTAGTAGCACTTCACATAAGTCTACTTTCATTCCCTTCTTTAATATTTTGTAGGCCAGGTCCACTACAGCACATGGTACACTGTTTTCCCTTGCAGATTGGAAGAAATAGTAACCAATAACTCTGATTGCAAATTTTAGTTCAACATCAGTGACATTATTCAATTTCAGTCCTCGATAATCAGATTCTACTCTGGTTAGACTAATTAGCTCCTTTTGTGATATCATTTTCTGTGCATGAGCATGATCGTAGATGGGATATCTGGTGATCAGGTGAATGACTTCCTTCATGATCTTGAATGGTTGCTCTTGTAGCCACATGAAATCATCATGTACTCTGCTCAATACAAACTTAACCCACTGGGGTTTGAACACACGGGGATAGACTAGGGCTTCAGTTAATCCTTTGATTTTGATATGCTCAAATTTGCTATCCAATTTTCCATCAGTGCATAGTTCATCATATGTGTCACTAATCTCTACATGACCAAGTTCCTCAACACAGCATTTGGTAAAGAATCTGACATCTTCCACTAACAAGACTCGATCCGGGATGAGTGAAAATGCAGTTTTATCATCCGGTTTTGAGGCAACTTTAGGAGTTAGGGAATATTTCAGCGAGGGCTTCTCCACATTTTGGACAACTATAGGGTCTTGGATCTTGGGTGCCATGGTAGATTTCAGATAAGATTCAACAAGTTATCCTTAGGGTTTATAAGTGACTAACTCTTCACACTCGGTAGACAATAGCAATTTGACTAGATCGAAAACCAGCTAAACAATGTGAATAGATTGATGTAAATACCTTGAAATTCGCTCTGAATGAAGTTTGATTGCTTGATTTGCTCTGCTCTACTTCTCGAAAACTTGGGTGAATGAAAATGACCGCGAAAACACTTTTAAGTACTCAAAAATACCTTATCGGGCTCCATGGAAGTTAGGTCAAGATATTAAATGCACTCGGTTCTCCTTTTACCGATTTACTCCTTTTTTGTTTTCACCGAGTACCCAGCTTAGCTTTATTAACTGACTTGACAGGTTTCCTGTATACACCGACTTGACAGGTTTCCTGTATAGTATGTAAACTAACTAATTGCATCTTAACTATGCAGATTTTGAATTTTGTACATAATAGAATAAGAACTGTTATGATTTAATTTTTAAAGAATGCAATCCCTTCATACCTTTCCTTGACTAATTTGAAATAGGTGCACCTAACTCGGTAGGTAAGGTGCTTTCTTCATCAGACATAATTTCTTTCTTTTTCCAAATCATCTTGAATTTTTCTTTTATCTCTTCAGTGTCTCTTTTTGGTTGATCTCTGCAATCTCCAGCTAAATGTCCAGCTTTGTGACAATGAAAACATGCCATACCAGGATTTCTCCATGAGCTCCGGTTGTTCATTCCAAACCTTATAAAACAGTTGGCACTTATATGTCCATATCTTCCATAACATTTGCACCATATCTTTGTATTGTAATCCCATGATACTACTGCACATTGTCGGTAAGGATCCGTGTGAGTTTGGTAACCTCCAGTGTTTGCTCGGTGTGGATACTTCATGTAGTTCTTTTGCTTAAACCAGTACTTCTCGATACTATGTCCATATCTATTGCAGTTTCTACAAAACCCTTTGACTTTCACCTTCTAATAGTTGTTAGCAGACTTTGTCCTACATAGATTAGGTGTGTGACCATATTTATTGCAATTATAACAATATCCATTGGACTTAGAGATATTCAATTGCTTACCTTTTTTGATCTGGCATATGTTGGTAGTATGACCTTGATTTCCATAGTAGTAGCAAATAGGCTTCTTCCTTTTGATGTTATTCCTTTTTTCAGCTTGTTTTGATGATTCTCCTCTCTCGGTAGTATTAATTCCTTTCTCAGTAGAGTCTTTTCCTTTGTAACCGAGTCCTCCATCTTTGTAGAGTCTTCTTGTATTCAGTTGCTCATCCAACATCTTTGATGCTTCATAACTTTTCTCCAATGATTCTTTGGATTTCTTCTCAATTTCAAGTTCACCAGTCAACCTTGATACTTCAAGTTTCAATAATTTATTTTCATCATTCTTCATAATTTCTTCATGATGTGCATAACCTAGTTGATCTATCATATTTTGTTGAATACCAGTTAACCTTATGATTTCATCATCCTTATCAGATACTAGAGCTTCAAGTTGTTGTTTCTCTCTTTGTAGATCTCTTGCTTTATCCTCAGCTATCCTTAATGCATCTAGATTTTCAGTCATTTGTGTACTGAAATGTTCATGTTCTCTTTTCATTGCTTTTAGTTGATCAGCCAATGCTTTGTTCTTTTCTTTCAACATTCCAATCATTTCTTCAGTCTCTTCCGATATACTATTCTCAGATGATGTCTTGATTTGTTCCACTAGCTCTTGAGAATCCTGCAAGTCATCAGATAATCTTCTCCTTACTTTTAGAGATTTTTGCATTTGCCTCTACATGTCTGCAATCACTTGACTTGCATTATCCAGCTCTTCTTGAAGATGCACAATCCTCCGAGATTGTTTGTAGCCTTCCATTGCTAAGATCTTTCTCTTTAGGTAGTTAAACCCTTTTCCAAGATTGTAGCTTTGATACCAATTGTTAGGCCCAATATAGAAAGCTAATGTACTGAGAGGGGAGGGGTGAATCAGTACTCCAAAACTTTTCCTTGATAATAACCTTACTGTTATGCATAAACAGAATAGTGCAGTAACATAAAATAAAACTAAAATCAACAGATAACAATCATACATGATTCACTCCATAACACTTATATTTTGGTCATGCAGAAACTCTTGGTTAGAGAGAAAAACTGCAGTGGGGATGGCACCCACAACTTCACTATTGCAATAATAAAGAATGCTCGGTTAGAGCTACATTTAGCTATTTCTAATAGCTTACCCTGTTAGGAGTATCAAGATCAGTTAGATCTACCTTACTAAAGGATTTTTACAACACTATATAAGTGTAGCACCTGGTTAAAGGATTTACAATTTATAGACTTGGTTAGAGTCTTTTACCCTATTAAAGGTTCCTCTTACAACTTCAAAATATTACAATAAAATCATTACAAATATCTGCAACTTTAAATCTGAAATGCTAAAGCAGATTCTATGTGCTCTAAATAAGATTACCTAGCTTGTAGCATACCTCGGTAACCAATAATGAAACTTGGTAAACCCTTCTGTTTACTCTGTTCTTTGACTATTCACTGATAACCTTCTCGGTGAGCTCTCTGTGTCTCTGTAACAGTCTTCCTTCATGCATACACACTGTTATCTCATTGCATGTCTTATCTCTAACCCTAGAATCATGTTGTATAAATAGATCTCTTACAGTGGTGATCTGATTCATTTCTTCGATCTTACAAAAAGATTCTTTGAATGAATAACTAAACAAAATATCTCATTGGTTAGATTGACCTTGTAATCATACACAATCTCCTAATGCAATTTCCAATGCAAAAACGGTTAGATGTGCCTCGATGTTGTAACATGTTTTCATGTGCATGTCCAGGTTCAATGTATCTGGTAAAACGTTTCACTCGGTGAGTTAACTTTACCACTCGATAGCCATGAAACTTTACTTGGTAAACAACTTGGTGAATACTGCATTTTGTAACTGCTTTCTTCTGTAACTGACTAGACTATTCATACCGACTTCTCTATGTGTACCGACTGCATGATTCGGTAATACTAACCGACTAGAATATATAGTATGACTTTGGATATGAAACTAATGGCAATTTGATAAGTAGTAACAATCTTCTAATTCTTTTGCATATAAAACTCTCCAATCTTTCTTACCGCTTGTATATGTAGATGTATGAAAAGTAGGTTCAGTTTTCACAGCTCCAGAAGGTCCAAATTCCTGAAGCTCAAAAGAAGATAGTTTCCCAACCAAAGTATCTTTGTTGATAGATGTATTAGCCATTGTTCTCAACTCATTAATAGCAACAGCCTTCATTTTGTAAGTCGGTGGTAGGGCTCTCATGACTTTAGAAACAATCTCATCTTCGCTCAAAGTTTCCCCACAACATTGAATTCCCATAACAATCTCATTTACTCTTTCCACGAATGAAGTAATCCTTTCATCTTCTTCCATCTTCAAATTTGTATATCTCACTCAGTAACCATCAAGTTTAGCAATCTTCACTGTAGGGTCACCTTCATTAAGGGTCTACAATTTATCCCATATAGCCTTTCCAGATGATTTGTCTGTTAATCCCATAATTTGTTTATTAGAAAGTGCACAAAAGAGGGATTCTCTTGCTCTACAATCATTCTCAAGCTCCCTGTCCAGGTTTGCTGGAGGAGGATTTCCAGATCCTGAATTAAAGGGTGTGACACCATTCTATGCGATCTCCCAAATCTCCTTGCCAAGACATCTCAGATGAGTCTCCATCTGAATCTTCCATACTGTATAATTTGTTCCTTCAAGCCTCTATACATCCCTTCAAAAAATAGCTCCAAAAGAACTGGATGAACTTGAACTGTTAGTCACCATAGGATCTTCCTCAAGCGTTTAAGCTTTCTGTAGAGAGGACCAAAGCTCTGATACCAATTGTGAGACAGTTCAGATAATTGGAAGACAACTAAGGGGGGGGGGGGGGTGAATCAGTTGTCACAGATCACCAAAAGCAATATCAATTAAAAAAACAATACCAGAATAGCAGTTAATCCAATTAAGCATAGACAATAATCACAGAATAAAATCCATCCACACAGCACCAAGATTTGTACGTGGAAAACCTGGTAAAGGGAAAAACCATGGTGGGAAGCCTACCCATAGTCAGATAATACTTTTGTAGTAAGTATGTGAATTTATAATGAAGGGGCCTGCACTTGTAGGAAGGCCAACAACCTAGAGCACACTGCTCATCACAAAAGGAGTCTCACTGACTACATACAAATCCAAACTACAATCTGGAGAAGTGTTGAACTGCAAAAGATAGCATCTCCTATGCCTGAGTATAGTTTCGGTTAAGCTCAATACAGAAGGACTAAATCCTCTTACAAACCTAGTTCAATCTCCATTGATCGCCCAACTCCTTTGTTTGAATGATATTAGAATATTCGCATATTACATTCCTTGACCATGACCTCTTACAATAACCATGATGATCTACAATGAGGTCTGACATCTTATTTATACAAACCCTCGACCATAAACAATCAGGTCGGCTACTAGACAATAAACCAATTATATCATTACAAACCATGTCGGCCTTAGAATAAAACAAATAATATCCAACACATAAGACATCCCAAAATACAACAATAATTACTGTCCACACATTGCATTAATGCCGGTCCATAACCCAGATCAACTGGGATCAAGTATAGGTCCACACGCTTCAACAACGATCTCCAAAGGCCAAGTCTTTAACAAGATTACCAACAACATCCTAAAACTCCATCAGAAGTTGCACCAACACCAATTATGCAATGCATCAAAGATCTCCACCAAAAGATCTATCGGTGAAACCCTCACCGGAAACAGAAACCAATCTTCTATGTAAGCAGGATAGCATCCAATCACCAGACCGAAACCAACTGACCAAATATGAGTATAGGCATTATGAACAAGCCAATTCCATCACCAGATTATACTAGAGTTAACTAGATCATGTCGGATCCAAGTTAACCAAAAAACCACTCAACCTACTAGGACCAGAAGGGTGTCAGTAAAGCATCCAAACAACTAGTGTTGACATCAATGACAAAACATCAATGCAACACATAATCAATTCCACCAAATGGCCAATAGAAGACACTTTAGAAAATGGAGGGATGAGATTAAAAGGTGAAAAGATAAATGATGAGATTAAAAGGTGAAAAGATAAATGGTTGGCTAGGATTAAAAGGTAGCTAGAAGAAATTTTTTAAAAAAGAGGGTAGGTGAGAAAAATTAAGAGAAAAATGACATTTGTCATAGAAGAAAAAAGATAATGAATTAATTAAATAAATAAAGATTTATTTAACTAATAGAGGAAGTGGGAGCAATTAAATAAATAAAATATTTATTTAATTTAGGAAAAGGATAATTTTAAATAAATAAAAATATTTATTTAAATGAGGAAAAGCTTAGAAGAGGATAAATGAATTGATTAAATAAATAAGAATTTATTTAATTAATAGAAGACTTAGGATAAAATAATTAAATAAATAAATATTTATTTAATTAGATAGGACAACTTTAGTTGTCTACATTTATCATGCCACATCATCATCACAAGAGTTTGCATATGTTTCAAGTGGTTCCAACTATAGTGATCAACTCAAAATTTAATTTTGGAGTCATAGTATTTTTGTGTATCAAGGCTACATCTTAAACACTAATGACTCCAATGAAAATCTATAGCGAAGACCAAATCTTTTTGTCTTCTTATGTGCTAAAATTGTGTTTATATCACATTATGTTTTCCAAGTGATTACTTGTCGATATGCCACTTGTGCATGGTCTTAATCTTGTTGCTCCTTTGTTGTATAAAAGGGAATTTCAAGCTATTTTGAAAGGATACAAATTCTAAGGTTTAGGAGATTGGGTCTATTTTCTTTGTCATTCTCAAGAAATACAAAATAAGTATTAGTTTGGCATGCTATACATATACATAAATTTTGATTTTTATTTTTTTTATCAAAATGAACAATTAAATATACAATTTCAGATTCAGTTGTCTCCTTATTCTTTTGTTCAAACTCTTTTGAAATAAATGAACAGGTTTATTGATTCTATCTTTATGTTCTTTACATAGTGTGTATCTTATTTTCCACATCTTCTCAAGTAGAAAATTGAATAATTTTAATAAGATATAGAGGCTTGGATAAAATACTATGGATCTAAAAGTAGAACTAAAATGGGATATTAAGTGGAAATATTAGTGTAACGCATTAATATTGGGAACCCTATGATTTAAATATATTTGCTGTATCTATGTTGTTTTACTTCTAAAATTGACTTTGCAATTACAGATAGGTAGTAGTCAGAATCTTTAATTTCCAATAGAAGTAGAATCATGGTTAAAATTGTAGACACCTAAAAATGTCTCATTGATCATGTACTAATTATTCCTCTAATTGATTAAATAATTCTTTAATTATTTAATTAAGTTAATTAATCTTATTCTTCTAATTTCATATTTCCTCATCATCTTACTAATTATTCTATTTTCCTATTCTTTCATCATTTAATCATTTTAACCATTTTCTAAATATTAATTAAATATTTATTATTTAATTAATTTTGGTTAATTCCCCAATTTAAATAATCTTTATTATTTAAATTAATTAATTCTCAATTTCTATCTCAATCCTATCAATCTCTAATCATCAACCCTCTTCTAATTATTAATTAAATATTTATTATTTAATTAATTATGATTTTAATCCTTTAATTTAAATAATCTTTATTATTTAATTAAAGTCCATTTCTAAATAATTAAATAGTTTCTTTAAATTATTTAATTAGCTAATTAATTCTTCCATTTCCAAATCTCCCAAATTCTAATTTCACTTAGTTTCACATTCTTCTAATTTCTTCCAATTCAATTACATGTGCATGATTTCAAAAACCATATTGAAAATCAAAGTCAAGTTCTAAATATATTCAAATGCTAAATTGAATTTAATTCAATTATTTGAATTAAAATCTCATGCAAAATATTTAAATTAAAAATCTAAGTTAATGTGCAAGCACATGCTAAATTAATTAATTCAATCAATTAATTAATTAAATCATTTATCTCTCCAATCTCTATTTCCATCTTTTAGTTAGCTTTTTCTAAATTAAGCTTTCTTTGTCATCCTCTTTATTTCCTCCAATCATTCCTTTTCTTCCTTCAGTTAACTCTTTCATCAATTAGTTAACTCCTTTAATCTATTCAATCTATTGAGTTTCACTTCTAAATCAATAGTTCAACTATCAATTTTCATGTGAGCTCACCTGAGTTCCACCTCTTGATCAATTTGTTCCACCTTTCAATCAATATTCTCCAAAAATCTATAAATTGACCATTCAATCTCCATTTTCAATCCTCCTCAATCTTGGACAATTACTCTAAATCACAAACTTCAAATCTTTGTGTCACTTGTAGGTTACCAGTGCAATATCTGAGAGCCATCATACCACAGAGAAGAGAAGAGCAATGGAAGCAATATGAGATCTTGGGATAGGGAGTTTTGATTGATTTCATTTATAATTCCTATTTCTTGTTATTGTATTATTTCATTGCTAGTTTGTTAGAATTCTTTGATTAGAAAGGGATTCGCGATTTCCCTATTGCTTCTAATTGATTGCTTTGAATAAGATAAATTTTAAGACTATAGATCTAAATTCTTAAGTGGCTTGCTCTGAGAATCCATCGTCAGATCGAGATACCTCAAAACCTAATACTACGAACCAATTAGTTGCCAAAAATCCTACATTCAGTGGTTCTGGGAGTGTGGATTGTACCCCATAGATACCCCTCATGTACCTTACATTATGAGATAGAAATCCCTCAGTGATAAGATCCTCAGATCTTTGGGGTAAGAGAGACTGGCATGCCCGAGAAGTGTGTGCTATGGAGTGGAGCTAGTGCTGCTAGACTCTCTATCTGTCCGTCTTGTTTTGGTATTTTGCTGCGGGGGCCTCACTGAGTGGTGTCCACTATCCAACCTAAATTATATTCTGTTCTTTTTTATGTATTGTTGTGATAGACCAGTATTGAGTCAGTCCCTTGGGCTATTTCATGCCCTATCCCACGTATCTCCACATTTTCTGAGATTGTATGAAAATTGAGTCAGTCAGCTATACATACCTACCAGCAGTTGTTCTCAGATTTGGAAAACTACAAAACATTGTCCCACACACGAAGTTACAGAAAACAAAGTCCATTTTGAAACCAAAACTCAAAAGTCCTTACATACTTGTGACCCTAGAAAGCCTTTTGCATAGTCCCACTTACGTCCTCATTATCATCCTAAGTCTTCTACATAGTCCCACTTACGTTCTCATTTTCATCCTAAGTCTTTTGCATAGTCCCACTTACATCCTCACTATCGTCCTAAGTCTTCTGCATTATCATCCATATCAGTTACATAGTCCTACATTATCATATACGTCACCATCTAGGCCTCATATATGTCTAAGTCCATTGTTAGTTATAGGTTCATAGCATGTTCCTTCATGGGTCTCCTAGGTGATGGTTTACTCCCCTTCGAGCAACCTAATCTAGTTCCAAATGGCGGTCAATGAGAAATCATTGACGGTCTAGCTAACATAGCTTGGGATTTAAGAAGAAGCACACCTCAATACATAGGAGTCATACACAAGATAGACATTGAGTCTAGGATTTCCCATATAATTGATAGAGAGATTGAGGCCGAACAACTTCGTCAACAAATGGAAAGACTTGCATTAGAGAAATCTAGAAATGCTCAAAATGTCCAATGTCAAAATCCTCAATAGAGAGTCTAGTATAGCTTTGCATATTTCATATTTGCACCATACAGTCTAGTGGTAGGTCATCATCTTGCATAGAACCATCCTCATATAAGCAATTTTAGATGCCTGTCACAAGGTCGCAGAAAGAAAAAGGAATAATGAACCTGAACAACATAATCTGTAAACCCTACTTGGAACATGGACATGACAATAGGTCAACACTCAGGTACACAGACAATGTCTACCCTAAATGAATTACAATAGCATCTGACAAAGGAAGAAATCGAGTCTGCACAACAAGACCCACATGTCCTCATGATCCTAGATGCACTTCTACAAAGTGACAGGGACAAGTATCTTTCATTGTTAATACAAAATGGGGCCAAACTACCTGAGGATTTTGATGTCACAAAGATTTTACCACCAGGAAAAACTTTAGGTCAAGATAACAGTGAAATGCCACCCATGACACAAATACAAGCAATGAACTCTAGTTTTCCTCAAAACGTACCTATCCAAACAAATGTCAACACAAATGCAAACTTTCAAACAAGTGTGTCATCCTCAGCGATCAGTGCTAGTGTACCATCACAGGGCATACCAATGATATCAAATGTCTTAGTACCTATTCAAACACAAGGAACAAGTGTAACCCAACCTCCAGTTTCCTATTCTATGGGATCAATATATAGTCATCAAAATGCAAATCTAGGTCTTGCAAACACGACAAGTACAACTCAACCAAACGTGGGTTCACATATCACCTATTTCACAGTACCTAGTGGAACGCACAACACACAAAGTTATAATCTTGGTACCTTCCAACAACCTCCTAGTTATGCAACCATGAATCCTTTTGTGGGACATATACAAACACAAGGTTTACCTTTGACACAAACGGATGTTCTGACACAACAAATACAGAATTTGCAACAACAAATGACAACCATGCAAATTGGTAACAACAAGAAAAGCTACACAATGTAGGATTTATGTCCTTATCCATTTGATCACACATTATACATGTCGCCTTCCCCACAAAATTTTGAAACACCCAAATTTGATAGATACAGAGGGAAAGGTGATCCTAGAGATTATATGAAAGAATTTTTTACGGCATGTATAGAGGTTGCCTTTGAAGATACTTATCTAATGAGACTATTTCCTAAAAGTCTAGGAGGTCTAGCTTTAGAGTGGTTTTCACATTTACCACCAACCATCACATCATGGGGATAATTAGCTAAACAATTTATTGCAAACTTCTCACACAACATTAACACCCCGATTACTTTGATGGACTTGTGTGCCGCTAAAAAATATGAGAATGAGACATTTGCATCCTTCATACAACGATGGAGGGCTCTCTATAGGAGGTGCAAAACAGTTATCCCAGAAACAGAACAACTGGACATGTTCACAGAAAACTTGATTCCCAAGATGAAATATCCGATACAAATGCAATGTTTAACCACATTCAAACAAATCATGGAAAAAGCTCTCAAATGTGAGAAGGGACTAGTAGAACAAGGTCTTATTAAATATGGCAATACCAACAACAATGACAAATATAAGTTTTGGTCGAAAAACAAAAATGTGACCAATAATGGTATTGTAGACGCCAGAACAATAATAGAAATCAAACCGTGTTATTTTTGGGAACAAGTTAGTCATCTAATCCACATACAGGGAATAAAACAACATCATCAAATATAAAGGCTACACAAAACATGAACACAAGATACTCCAGGGTAAATACTCCAAGGAGAAATTATACACCCCTAGGAGAACCTATTGAGTCAGCGCTCAAAAAGTTAATACAGACAAACATGATCACTTCGCCCGAAGTCAGAGTGTATGAACCAGGTCCTTTCAAACCCACATGGTGGAATGATAATGATTTCTGCAATTATCATCGGGCTAAAGGTCACAAAACAGCCAGTTGCTATAAACTGAAAAACTTGGTCCAAGATATGATAGACCAAGGAGACATCACAATCGCTACCGATAAAACTTCAGCAAACACAAATCATACGATTTTTAAGGATCCTTTTGTTAAGCATGACAAAGGGAAATCTACCACATCAGGTACCCAAGACAATACAACTAATTACACAAAGGTCTCATATGACTACACTATTCATGCCATTATCTCAGGAGACATAGCAAACAATCATTCACAAGAAACACTTGATCAAGATGAGCAAAACAAAGATACTCACACAGATGATAACCAAATTTGCATGATATTAGAGGCACCAAAGTATGATGATGATAGAAATATTTGTCTCAAAGACTGGGGCCATGATCAACCATTTCACTCAAGTTGGTTTGAAGATGAACTCATTGAACATATCATGGATATGAAACATACACTTAAAGACTATGAAGAGGGATTTAACATAAATCTTGATACTATAGCTTATGATACAAACAAATCTTGTAAGTCAAATGATATAGTCACTACAATCACAATAACCCCCAGGGACAGAGACTGTGCACTTGTTACTCGCAGATCAAAGATAACTTTACAAGAGATGCCACCGAATCATCCACCAGCAGTAGGGACTTACAATGTTATTGAACAACTTAAGAAAACTTCGGCACAAATATCACTATTCAAACTTTTGCGTATTTCACCCACTCATAGAGCTATACTCGATAAAGCACTTCCAGATTCAGTAGTGGATAGGGATATAGATGAAAATGCCTTTCAATATATGGTAGGGAATTTGACACAAGGCACATGTATTGCATTCACAGAACAAGATATTCCTCATGATAGACTGCTTCATAATGACCCACTACATCTAGAAGCTTACGTATAAGACAAGAATCAAAAGAGTACTCATAGATGGAGGAGTTGGTCTGAACATTTGTACATTAAAACTAGTTAAGGCACTAGGATATTCTGAACTTCACATTGACTCTTCCAAGAGGATAAATATAAAGGCATGCGATGATGAAGAACATCCATCAAAAGGAATTGTAACATTACCAGTACAAGTGGGACCCATAACAACAGAGATCACTTTTCAAGTCTTGGATAGAGAACTAGGATGCAACATGTTATTGGTTCGCCCATGGATCCACACCATGCAAGCAGTACCGTCCATATTTCATTAGTGTGTTAAATTCCCATACAATGGTATCAAAATCATCATAAGGGGCGATCCAAATCCCTTCCAACATTGCAATCACTTGAAAGAAGGTCTAGATAATTAGGTACCTATCAATCAAGCAACACCTCTCACTACACAACTGGAGACATTAAAAATCACAGAAGCAAAAAAGGATATGCCTACAACATCCTCCTTACAGATAAAAGATATGGGTTGTGGAGAGTATTCTATGGAAAATACATTGAGTGGGGAACAATTGTCTCTCTCTCCTAAGTCTTTTGGGAAACCTCACAGTACAATACAGAAACAAGACAAAGAAAAAGAAATTGTCAAATACACAGACTCATGCTCTTTCATTAGATGGGGTGACTTACAAGATGAATCCTTGAATGAAGACATTAATCATTAGATATATATAGAAGAAGATCATATGACAATACCCATAATACACACAGATCAGTATGGAAATGGATTCAAAATGCTCCAAAGACATGGATATGATGGTACCACAGGCTTGGGGATACAACAACAAGGAAGGCTAGAACCTATTGTTCCTAATGATAATCCAGGGAATCAAGGACTGGGATATAAGCATGTACAACATATCACAGAAGCAAGACAACGTACCCTAAATATTCTAAATCGGCCAAGCAAACTGTCAGACTACATATCACAAAGGGATTTGTCTACACGGGCATTTCCATCTTCATCGCAAACAAGTAATCAGGTACCCACATCACCTAGTGCAGAGTCAGATGGAGAAGACATGAGACAACTGTTGCAAGAACCTACCACTGAGTTACAAAATGATGCAGTTATGGACACAACAGTGCAAGCTAATGTAGCAACAAAGGCATCTTTACCACCACCACCCAAATCTCATCCATGGTTATTGTCACTACTTCTACCATGAGGAACTACTCAGGCTCAACCAAACAAAACAGATGAAGAAAGACTGCAAAGACTTATACCAGGCTTAAGAAGGGTAACTAATGTACACACAAGACAAGTCAATCTACACTAGGATCAGAGATAAGAACAAGAAGAAATAAGTGATGATAGCTCACATGATGAAACATATAGTGAAAGTGAGACAGACTCTCACGACTATGAGTTCTTATCACTTCATGATTCTAGCCCACGAGAAAGTGTCATAGTAAGGTATCAAATAACGCCTATACAAGATGAAGATACACAAAGTCATTCAAACAATCAAGTCCTCATGTTATCAGAGTCTATGAAAGAAGGGAACAAGGACTTACGCCTCGTACATTCACACTTTATTGATTGGGGGCAAGAAGGAAAACCAATACTGGACTGGTTTGAAAATGACGAAGCAATCTCAGAATTCCTCAGAGTCAGAGAGGGATTTCCACAAGGAGATCACAAAGCAGGGTTTTCTGTAGACCTGAATAGAACAACATACTTTGGAGAAGAAAGTGCTTCTACACCAGAAGATAAGGAACAAACTACCCATAATGGCAAAAGTGACTTGGATAATCTCCCCATGGAAAGAGAAAGTTCAACATTACTTATAGAGGAAACAAAAGAAGTAAACATAGCAGAAGGGGAAGGTGTACACAACATCCATCTGGCAAAATCACTAAGTAAAGAAGAAAAAGACAGATTCATTCATTTCTTCAAACAACAACCTATCAAATTTACTTGGTCCTATTCAAATATGCTAGGCTTAGACCTTGAGTTGGTATTGCATCATTTACCTCTAATACCAGGAGTCAAACCTTACAAGCAAAAATTGAGAAAAATGCATCCAAGTATTGCATTACTGGTTAAGATAGAACTACAAAAATTGTTGGATGTAGGCTTCATAAGACCTATTGATTACATGGAATGGATATCCAACTTGGTACCTATGACTAAGCCCATAGGAGGAATAAGAATATGTACAGATTTCAGGGACCTAAATAAAGCTTGTCCTAAAGATGACTTCCCACTGCCCAATATTGATATGATAGTTGACCTAACAACTGGAAAAGAAATGCTATCCTTAATGGATGGTTTCTTAGGATATAACCAGATTAAAATTGCCCCAGAAGATCAACATAAAATGACCTTTACATGCCCATGGGGAACATACTACTGGAATGTGATGTCATTTGGTCTTAAAAACGCCGGAGCAACATACCAAAGAGCCATGACAACATTGTTTCATGACATGATCCACAACATAATGGAAGATTATGTGGATTACATATTGGCCAAATCTCAAACAAGAGAAAGCCACCTCACGGTCCTTGCACAGATATTTGATCGGCTGGAAAAATATAATGTCAGATTAAACCCGAAGAAGTGTGTGTTCAGTGTAACAGTAGGTAAACTGTTAGGGTTCATAATATCAAATAGAGGGATTGAAGTAGACCTGGCCAAAGTCAAAGCAATCATTGATATGCCACATCTGTCAACACTTAAACAATTCAAAGGGTTACAAGGAAGACTACAATCCATAAGGAGATTCATAGCATAGTTGGCAGATAAGTGCCACCCATTCCAACATTTACTTGGGAAAGGAGTCACTTTTAAATGGATAGAACAATGCTAGGAAGCCTTTCAAGCTTTGAAAGATTATCTTGTAAACACACCAGTGTTAGTATCACCTACTCCAGGAAAACCTCTATTGTTATACATATCAGCAACAAACTCAGCTCTAGGAGCTCTGTTGGCACAACACGACGACAAAGGAAGAGAAAGAGCCATTTATTATATAAGTAGGACTCTGATTGGCTATGAGCTTAATTATACCCCTATAGAGCAAGCATGCTTGGCAGTAATCTTTGCATCTCAAAAGCTCAGGCATTACATGCTAAGTCATAAGGTACAACTCATTGCATGCTTTGATCCACTCAAATACCTATTGAGCATAGCAACATTGACCGGCCGATTGGCTAAGTGGGTTATGATCTTGAGCGAGTTCGACATAGAATACATAGACAAAAAGGCCATTAAAGGACAAATCATAGCAGATCAGTTAGCAGAGGCTCCTTTATAAGATAGTCATCCATTACTCATAGAATTTCTAGATGAATCAGTCTTTACATTGACATCATCCATAATGTGGAAATTATACTTTGATGGGTCATATACAAGTCATGGATTAAGAGTAGGGATTCTCTTCATCACTCCTCAAGGGGATTCTATACCTAAATCATTTAGGATAAATTTTCCATGCACAAACAATATAGCTGAATATGAAGCTCTCCTCATAGGACTTCGTATAGCTATACAATGGAGAATACAAGAATTACAGGTCTATGGTGATTCACATTTGAATGTAAACTAGGTCAATGATGACTACAATACGAAAAATGACAAACTCATGCCTTATAAGAAGCTAGTGGAAGATTACAAAGAGCACTTCAGCAAAATCACCTTTGAACAAATCTCAAGGATACAAAACAAGGCAGCAGATGCAATGGCTACCATAGGTTCTCTGATTAATATGCCTACTAATGAAACTCAGTCTGAGTTTATCATAGAACAGTTGATGCTACCAGCTCATGAGATTCCTTCAACAGAACATGTGTGTACAATTGTAGGTCCAGAATCACCTTGGTACAATGAAATATATACATATTTACATACTCAATACATGTCACCGGATCTGTCTAGGAATCAAAAGAAGACATTTATTCATCAAGCATCTAGATACACCATTATAGGTGATACTTTGTATAGAAAGGGCTTCGATGGAACTCTTCTCCGATGTCTTGATGAGAATGAAGCACACCTGGCCTTAAAAGAAGTCCATGATGGAATTTGTGGGGCTCACCAAAGTGGTACATCATTGTCAAAGAAGTTGCTGAGAACAAGTTATTACTGGCCAACCATGGAAAAGGACGCCTACAAATATGTACAATGCCAAATGCATGGAGACCTCATTCATGCACCAGCACAAGATCTTCAATGCATTACATCACCATTCTCACAATGGGGATTAGATCTAGTAGGAAAAATCAACCCTACTTCTTCCAATGGACACAAGTTCATATTAACAGCCACTGAATACTTTACCAAATGGGTTGAGGAAGTTCCTCTTACATACACTACTGGAAAGCAGATATCAAAATTCATGCTCAACTACATTATATGTAGATACAGAGTTCTAATGTGCTTCGTAATAGATAATGGATGTCCATTTAAGAACCATGAAGTGAAGGAATTGTGTGATAAGTTTCACATACAACAAATATTTGCCGCACCATACTACCCACAAAGCAACAGAGAAGCAGAGGCTACAAATAAAACAATATTGAAAATTCTCAAGAAAGTTGTTACTGATATAGGAAGGGACTGGCATCTCCAGTTAAATCCCGCTCTTTGGGCTTATAGGACAGGAGTGTGCACACCTATAGGAGAAACACCGTATTCTTTGGTCTATGGTAGCGAAGCAATACTCCCCATTGAAACAGAAATACCTTCTCTAAGAGTTTCTTTACAAAACATCATATCAGAAGAAGACTATAGGGTAGCAAGGTTACAAGAACTCGAAACTCTTGATAAAAAAAGACAAACAACATTTAATCATCTACAAGGATATCAAAATAGACTGAGACAGAGTTATAATAAAAGAGTCCGCCCACAAGCTTTTGAAGTGGGAGATCTAGTCCTTAAAGAGAATCAAAAGAACCTAGCAGAATGAGAAAAGCCAAGGAAATTCAAACCTAACTAGCTAGGTCCTTTCATCATAACAAGGGTTATAGGCAATGGAGCATATAATTTGGCTACCATGGAGGGAGATCCACTCTCTGACCCTATGAACAACATGCATCTTAAGCGATATTATACCTAAGGACTGTGTAGTTTAGGCTTTACTTTCAGCATTGCATATCATATCATTCAGAACATTGCATTACATATAGTTTTCAAATGCATCGCATTCTCAAAGATTTTACATTTTCATATAGCAGCATCAATAAAACAAGGCAATTGTTCAATTTTATCATCTGTTTACATTCAAGAGAAATAAGGGTCATCTCCGTTCTTAGATGTTCGGACATGAATTCTTTGATGTCCTAAGGTCATTCATTTACAACATTACCCTACTACGACACTTTACTTATGGTTGGGTAGTGATTTCACTATTTGAGACTTGTTAACCTAAAATCTATCAATTGCTATATCTCAAACATAAATCTTTGATTCATTCTAGACACCTGGTTGATCATATGACTAAGTGAAAAATCTAAAATCCACTTCAGCACTGTTGTAATTGTCACATCCAAGTAGGTTTCATTACTTACAAGTCAAGGCAAGAAAATAAAAAGAAAAAGAGCTATGCCAAATATTCATCTCAAGGCAAAAAAGAAATGATATATAACTGAAATATCACACATGCAAGTGCGATAAAAAATCTTGACTATGGGAACATGCAAGTAACTCCATCAAGGCTATGAACGCCTACTAGCAATGGAGCAATATTTGAGAAATTATAGTCTATAACCTCGTCGAAGCTCTCAAGGCTTGCTGGCAACGAGGCTCTATTCGGGATGCTTTTGAAGTTAGGATAATCCATGTAACTAAGTCATATAGGATGTTAAGGATCTCTAGTGAACACAAGAGTAGGAATTAACTCATCTGCACACACATGGGCAAAAGAAGATCAAAGTTTCAAGAACCAATGGGGAATTTTTCCACGTCTCCATTTGTAAATCCTAGTCACTGAGTGTGTTAATTTGGATATTCCAAGGGACCTTAGGGATCAAGTGACTGCTTATCTTTGACATTTTTTGCACCTCTATTTTCAATGGGTGCATTACAAATGCTACAACAAACACAATCAACCTTGTTCGAATAGAAAATTCATCTTCATCATGCATGCTGCATTCACATAGGTCATGTCAAAAATTCATTGTCTCCACATACATTTTCCAGATCGTCATGTCATACAGGTTTGTACACTGAAAACAAAAAATACCAAAACATCCATATAATGTCCTTAAAAAAAAAAAAAATTAAAAAAAAAAAAAATCCAAAAAAAAAAAATCATATACAATCCTGAAAAAATCCTAAAAATCATATAAAGTCCAGCAAAAAATCCAAAAACACTGAAAACAAAGAATACCAAAACATCCATATAATGTCCTGAAAAAAATAAATAAATAAAAAAATACCAAAACATCCATATATAGTCTGAAAAAATCAACCAAAAACATCTGTAAAAAGTCCTAAAAAAATCAATCAAAAACATTCAAATATCGATCCACATAATCCAAAAACATCGAAAACAGCTTTTGAAAAAGAACTAAAAATAAAAAATCAATCAAAAAATTTGCAATAAAATGTCTCGCAAGAAACAAATACCCTAGCAGATATCCAACAAACACTTCGCACGAAGTTAACAAAGGATACGACTATCCAGTCAAACATCTGCAATCAACTGATCAAACTGCCTTATCAATCGTATCATATCCATATCAAAGTGATCATTATCTTGTCTTAAATAGAAGAGGATACACTCAAAATCAGACAGGTTAGTCTTAGATGGGGTCCACAACTTTTTGAGATCAGACATTATCAACCATCACATCAAGCAACTGAGAACGAAGGCACAAGGTCAGTATAGCTGCTGAATTTTGTCCGGGTCAGTCTTTATCTTTTATCATTTGGTGACAGATTATGTTCCTATGCTACTCAAGGATGTCTACAAGTGACTAGAGGAGCTATGATGGGAATTATCTTTTTCTTTGTTTGTTGTTTGTGGTGTGAACCGATTAAATTCTAGGGAAATTGCTCTAGTGGGTGTCTGTGATAAGAACCTTCACATTTAGGTGAAATTGTCACACATACCTCGACCCCTAGCATAATTACCAAAATGGAGGGTTCACTCCTTGTATGCTACGTGTTTGTTTCTACAGTGAGATATCTTTGCATCTTGGTTCCTTATACCCTGATGTGCTAAAGCTTCATTGTTCAAATAATAAGGCTCAGTGATGAATATATATTGACACAATAAAATATGTGACACAGGTTCGTGATTCTTTCAATTTCATTCTCACTCTCATCTCATTTACTTATTGATAGTTTGTTGCTTTCTCATCTTCTAAATCACATTCTTTCTAAGATTATTTTTATCATCAATTTCTCTCTCTTTCATCTAACTAACATTTCTTGAAGGTGTATCTGAGTTAAAATTGGTTCAACCATTATCATACAAAAACAATCATATAGATTCATTTGCATTCATTATAGATTCATTTGCATTCATATAGATTTATATAGATTCATTTAGATTCATTTAGACTCATATAGATTCATATGCATTCATTGTAGATTCCATTAAGCATTAATAAAACATTTCATTGCATTTACTTAGATTTCATTTGCATCGTTAATCCATACATGTACTATCATTGTATTTTACAATCATATAGAATCAAATAGATATGCATTACAACACTCATACAAGCATACATGAAAACCAAAACATAAACAGATCATTGCCAAAACCCACGTATCATATATATTCAACCTCAAAAATGATAATGTGTGTGAATGCAATAAATAAGCCCGAAGGCTCAGATAACATGATCAACCAACACTACCTCTATCAGCAGGTGGATCCTGTCTGCTAGATCCTGCCCCAGGATGTCGAGGTGGTCCCATAACACCACCACTGCTAGTCCATCGTGAAGTAGATCTACTCGATCTCCTCCCCATGAATGCACTAAAGATAGGCTCTCTCTGACCCTCAGGGATGGCTCTCTCATATGCCTGTCTATAATAAATAACCTCCTATGCAGCAGTGAAGTATCTCTCTGCCTGGTCACGCGCATTAGTACCTGCTCTAAGAAGTTGATCAAAGGCATCCATAGTGATCTGACATCTCTGTACTACCTCATCTCTCTCCCTCTAGAGATGGTCTCTCTCAGCCTCAAGGGCACCATAGTCTGCACAGTAGGTCTCCCACTTGATATCCCATCTAGCGACCTCATCCTCCAAACTCCAGACCCACGCTCTAAGAGTCTGCGGATCATCCTCATCGCCCACATGCTCTCTCCCATCATCTTTGATAGGTGCATCCTCCAACTTGGGCATATCATCATCATCTCCATCCTCGCTGCTCGATGACTTCAAAGAATCATCGTTGTCCTCACTACTAATAGACTCAATGTCTCCACCAATGTCTACATCCTCATCTCCCTCTCCTCCCTCATCTCCATCAACTCCACCCTCTCCTTCTCCTCTGGATCCATCTCCTGTGACTATCCTCAACCACTGTCTAGGATGCTAAATCTACTGTGTTGTAATGGGAATGACAGGATCAATAAGTGGAATAGGTCTGTGTTTGACAAACTAAGCATCATACTCAGGCGTTGTTCTTGGATCAACTATACCTATACCCCAACCCCAGAGTAATGGCTGCAGAGCATCAAACTCAGCAGAAGCAACATAAGGCTGTATACACACACCCCAATCACAAACCTCACGAGAAACACGAGTAAAGTAAGCAGTAACTACAGGTGTCACCTAGACATCTCTGAACTGTGTCAGAACCCGCCCTGGAAGATACATCTCAATAATCCGCTGGGTCTCAAAAGTCCTACCAATAAGATATCTCTGTTTTTCGGCAGAAAGGCAAGTGTATTGCATCATCCGGCCAACCGGGGCAATCTAAGTATGGTCTCCAAATGAAATGCTGCAATATGTCTAACTGATGTCTCCAATACAAGGTGTTCCCCGAACCCTTGTGTCTGATACCTGTTGTGTACCTAAAGGCATAAGGCTCATTAGGCTGCAAATATACATGAATGACAGGTCTCGAAATAGAAATGTGCTCCCATGCCCATGTCTGAAGCAAAGTAACACCACAACTGATAGATCGATATCTAAGATACACCATACCATGCATCTGATAGTATAACATGGCTAGAAGACAAGGACCCCACGCATACAATCGACGATGAACAATCATATCATGGAGTACTCTGCCCTATCCAACTGGAAATCCGTGACCTCATCTATCAGGTATCAAAAAACCACCGACAACATTGCATAAAACAATAGTCAAATCATCATAGTATAATCAGGCCCAAGGGATGTTATAATGACCACTGATCTGCAAGTCCTATATCTCACACTCGAATAGTGCACATAACCCAGCAATGCCATCATCATGGTCATATATAACTCTCTCACCATGAATCAGAATACACAGTATACGCCATACATCCTCTAAGGTAATCAATGCCTCACCAGTAGGAAGACAAAAATAACAAGTCTCAGAATGCCACCGCTCTATCAAGACTGTAATCATGGCCCTGTTGGCCGTAACGTCTGGCAAGTGTAAAACATGATATAGACCAAGCTATCAGATATGCTTGATCTCCTCATCTGGTAAGTTCGTACGAAGATCCAATCCATTAGGTTTTCTCTGTCAGCAGTATAACACTCCAATGTTCTCCTGCAGTGAGAAATTGTTCAAAATATCAGATATCGGATCTCGAAAAACTTAAATATTTTCAAACGCATGACAAAAATTATACATACAACGAATGCATAACAATAATGACTAATGTGGTTCAATTATGACTCTTGCATAATGATTGAGGCTAATGTGTAATGACATAAACACATGCATAACAATACACACTCTTGCGTAATGATATACACAAATGCGACATGTTTAATACTAATGTGTGACACTTACGACACATGCGTAGTATTTACATTGTTTGCGGTATAGTTAACACTAATGCGTAAAAATCGACAGGCGATTGCATGATACAATGCAAAAATTGATCATGGAATTTGTTTTTGAAAAACAGGCAAAAATAAAAAAAAATTGGAAAAATACCATGCCGCCAGTCCCAGGAGGTCTCTGATATGAACGTACTCGGTCAAACAGATGCAATTGAGCTCTATAACCAGCCATGATGATCAAATACTCAGATAAAAGCACATAAATTGTAGAGAAAACCAAGAAATAACCAAAGTGCAAATGAGCAAATGAAAACCTAAAAATCTCCATTTATAGCTCAAAATTAAGGTTTTTTTTTTTTTGACACCTCGACGCTCGTGGTCCTTGCCAGCTTCAAATGCCTTGTAGCCTACTCAAATGATTTCGAAATCACACGAAAATTCACACGCTTGCTTGTTACGCTATTATCAAAAACATGGTCTCAATTTTGGAATTTTTCGACCACCTTTTCCAAGGGGGCATATATACACTATACAACAGTACCAAGGCATACTGGGGCAAAAAATTTCATTTTCTTTGAAACAATGTTGTTTCGACATTATCTCACAGAGAGGCAAATGTAGACACCTAAAAATGTCTCATTGATCATGTACTAATTATTCCTCTAATTGATTAAATAATTCTTTAATTATTTAATTAAGTTAATTAATCTTATTCTTCTAATTTCATATTTCCTCATCATCTTACTAATTATTCTATTTTCCTATTCTTTCATCATTTAATCATTTTAACCATTTTCTAAATATTAATTAAATATTTATTATTTAATTAATTCTGGTTAATTCCTCAATTTAAATAATCTTTATTATTTAAATAAATTAATTCTCAATTTCTATCTCAATCCTATCAATCTCTAATCATCAACCCTCTTCTAATTATTAATTAAATATTTATTATTTAATTAATTCTGATTTTAATCCTTTAATTTAAATAATCTTTACTATTTAATTAAAGTCCATTTCTAAATAATTAAATAGTTTCTGTAAATTATCTAATTAGCTAATTAATTCTTCCATTTCCAAATCTCCCAAATTCTAATTTCACCTAATTTCACATTCTTCTAATTTCTTCCAATTCAATTACATGTGCATGATTTCAAAAACCATATTGAAAATCAAAGTCAAGTTCTAAATATATTCAAATGCTAAATTGAATTTAATTCAATTATTTGAATTAAAATCTCATGCAAAAGATTTAATTTAAAAATATAAGTTAATGTGCAAGCACATGCTAAATTAATTAATTCAATCAATTAATTAATTAAATCATTTATCTCTCCAATCTCTAATTCCATCTTTTAGTTAGCTTTTTCTAAATTAAGCTTTCTTTGTCATCCTCTTTATTTCCTCCAATCATTCTTTTTCTTCCTTCAGTTAACTCTTTCATTAATCAGTTAACTCCTTTAATCTATTCAATCTATTGAGTTTCACTTCTAAATCAACAGTTCAACTATCAATTTTCATGTGAGCTCACCTGAGTTCCACCTCTTGATCAAATTGTTCCACCTTTCAATCAATATTCTCCAAAAATCTATAAATTGAGCATTCAATCTCCATTTTCAATCCTCCTCAATCTTGGACAATTACTCTGAATCACGAACTTCGAATCTTTGTGTCACTTGCAGGTTACCAGTGCAATATCTGAGAGCCATCATACCACAGAGAAGAGAAGAGCAATGGAAGCAATATGCGATCTTGGGATAGGGAGTTTTGATTGATTTCATTTATAATTCCTATTTCTTGTTATTGCATTATTTCATTGCTAGTTTGTTAGAATTCTTTGATTAGAAAGGGATTCGTGATTTCCCTATTGCTTCTAATTGATTGCTTTGAATAAGATGAATTTTACACACGACAAAAAAAAATTATTTACTTTCTATATTTCTTTTTTTTTTAAGATAGGTATATGTGCTCTCGGGGTTAGTAATAAGTATTTCCAAGAATTGAGCCACAATTATTGAGTAATTAATACATTCTTGGTCTACAAGAATGGAAGATTTCCTGTTTAAAAAATACCTTATTTGTCAAAGTGAAATATATCTTAAGATATTGTATAGAATTGCCCTACTTGGTCTTATAGAACCAAAAGTGAAAAGGATATAAATGTTGTTATTGAATTATGTTGGTTGGCCACTATCTTAAGGTTTTTAAGCATAGGAAATTGATACATCCTTAGAAAATCTCAAGTAATCAGTTGGAAGAGCCAACAAGGTCAACCTCAATACAAACTCAATGATTAGGGTGAGCCAAATAAAATTTATTAAGTTCTACATAAACAATAGTACCCATTGAGGTTGCTATCAATAAAATAAAGTGTCAAAAAGGCATAGGTAAACCTAGGAATAAAACTCAAATAGGACATGAAGAGACCTTTCATCTACGACAGGAAAGTCATGGGTCCAATGTGGTAAAAACAAGCAAGGAAGAATGAACAATCCATGGGTCGTGGGTGAGAACAACCTAAGCACGATTGTCTTTGGCAAAGAAAAAAAGAAAAAAAACTTTAAAAAGTTTTTGCGTAGCTACCAGTCGAATCCAAACCATGGACATTGGGTGAGAACAACCTGAGCACGATTGTCTTTCTCAAGGAAAAAAAGAAAAGAACTTTAAAAAGGTTTTGTGTCATTGTCAGTCGGATCACATGTGGACTCCAAAATTTATCAATCCAATCACGAAGCACACTTTTAGGGGGGGACCCTTCCCACAAAGTAACCCACAATGGTGAAAATTTCAAGTTATTTGTAGTCTTCTTCAAATTATAGAAGTGGAAACACAATGTCTAGAGGTGTGTTAAGAGACGTATCTCATGAAACACCTTTGAAACAATTTTTGGGGGTTGTTTGAGTGGGGGAGCCATGGGACGATATTGTCAATATTTCAACTCTACTAGCAATAGTTGTGGAGGAATGAAAGGTTGAGGCCATATAAATGAGAGAAGAGAAAAGGTCCTCATTCCTATCCAATTAAAGGGCCCACAATAAATGCAAGAAAAAACTAGAAGATTCCCACAAAAATTGTGATATGGAATGTTCATCAAAGCCAAGAAGCCAAAAAACCCTAGCACAACACCGATCACTTTCATAATAAACCTGCAATTCAAATGTTAATTTAATAAATTAGCAAATAAATGTAATGTCTAAATACATAATATAATTTTAAGTACTCTTAAAATAAAAGATTTTTTAGTTTTTTATTGTATTCAAATAATCTAATAAATAACTTAAATAAATGTTCTAACCAACAAATCAATGAAATAATTATCTTCTAAACAATTTTTTATACAACTTTATCCATAAATATAGATATAAAAAATGCTACTCTTTTAATAATTCCTCCTAAAAGAGGAGCTTATCTAGTATAAATATTCTAAGAATAATGCCACTCTTTTAATAATTCCTCCTAAAAGAGGAGCTTACCTAGTATGAATGATCTAAGCAAATAAGAAATTAAAGGTCACAACATTAAGTGGTTAGAGAAGGGCCCAAGTCAATTTTGTGTGGAGCACATAGATCAAGATCATATAAGAATAAAACATCCACATTTAAATTATATATATTGCCATGACACCATTTTCATACCCACTTTAAACATTGATATGAGAAAAAGGATATTATTAATTTAATTAAAGAGTCGAAATTTGTTTATAGACAAATATAAGATATTTAAATATAATTATATTTAATTGGATGACAACTTAATATACATTTTAAGTAGTTAATTTGAGAATTGTGAAATTTAATATTTTTTTATAAAATTGTTAAGGAAATATTGTTTGCATTAATTTAATAATATATAAATTAATAAATGATGATGGGAAATAATAAATTTATATAATTAAAACTATTGTTTTAAGAAAGTAAATATAAAATAAATAAATTTAACTTAAGAGTTAAAGAACGCAAAAAAATTGTGGTGTTGAAATTTTTATGCTTTTGAGTTTGTAATTAATAAAGTTTGGTTACAATTTAATTTCAGATTTGAAACAATTAGTTTGTATTGAAAAAATTCGAGTTTATGAATCGGAGTTGATTAAGTTTTAGATCAAAGAAATGTTTTGTATTGATTGATTTGATATAATATTCCATAAATTTATGCTTTTTTTTAACCTAATTTATTTTTTCTTCTTCTATTTTCTCAACACTTGATGTCTAGTGATAAATACTTTTGTAAAATTTGTCATTATATCATAAACAGACAAGTTCTTCTAGATCAACCCTTAAAAAATGTACAAATGTTTGAAGAATGAGAGTAAGGACCCTAAAATTACATATGCAAATATCTTATTTCTTTTAAAGAGCCAAATTAATATGGGTCATTTTTAATTGCTCCTAAAATACTCTACAATTAAAAAGACTCATCAATTACAGATTTGTAAAAATGAATGCTTGTAATTTTTATAAATACAAGGATATAGAAACAAAAGTAATTTTTTTATTTAGTTGGTTCTTGGAGAGAAACAAATTGAGGAAAATTTAAATGGCATAAGAAGAGGACAAAGTATAACAAATATATGAAAATATGTCCATGCATAAATGTAGTGAATGTATAGAATCTATGAATACACAAAGAGAATAGGAGATGTGTACATAAAATTGTGTATGATAAATGAGTAGGTGACATAAGAAAAAAGATCCTACTTTATATAAAATTAGATCATTTATAAATCAATTTGTCAATTTATTAAGATACTCTCTTTGTTGGCAATTGACACTCAATTGGTTGGTTTCACTATGTTGTCATTGATGACAACATGGCAAGTTGTTTTAGCTTCATGTTTTGGTTCAGTTGTGTATCGGCAACTACTTCATAGACACTTCACTCGCACCGGCACCGACAGGATGGAAGGAATTCTCAGGTTACCGACAATGCAGGTCGACATGGTTTAGAATAAGGTTATCGATATTGGAGGCTGACATCTTTTGGATCCGGCATCGACAATTGTTTTTGATATTCATGTATTTATGTTATCTAGCTGACATGTATATTGAATTTGTAATTATTGTTATAAGCCGACATAAGGCATGATGAATTGTAAAGAGTATATAAGTCAGTAGGTTAGATCATTTTGAGAGGTGATATCATGTGAATATGTATTAGGAAGGAAATAATGAAGGAGATGTGAAATATATCACAGAGATCATGTATGTGAGGATATTTATGTAAAGGGGTATTTTGGTAAAGGGTTTAGGGTTTCAGACCGGAACAGATAGAGCTTAACCGAAATTGTACTCAGGCATAGAAGATGCTATCTTAGTAGTTCACTCACTTCTCTAGATTGTTGTCTGGATTTATATATAGTCAGTGAGGCTCCTTTTGTGATTGAGGAGTGTGCTCTAGGCTGTAAGCCTTCATGCAAGTGCAGGCCCCTTATATTTTGTAATATCTCTTCACATGGCCAGTGAATTGATATTGTGGGTCACAAATCCCACCGTGGTTTTTCCTCTTTGAGGTTTTCCACGTATAATTTTGTGTGTTATGGTATTCATTTATGTTATTGGCTTATTGGTTTCTTTACTTGTTTCAATTCTATATGTACCGGTATACCGGTTGGTGTATGCATATTTTAATAAGGTTAAAATTTGTCATTCTGGTAGAACACTGATTCGGCCCCCTCCCCCCCCCCCCCCTCCCTCCCCCTCTCAGTGTTCTTGGATTCCAACAATTGGTATAAGAGCTTTGTTCCTCAGAGGAAGTTTAACAACTTGAGGGAGATCCTAAATCCAGAATCCGTGGATATGAGTTTGGAAAAGCAACTTGAGGTAGCACTTGAAGATTATGATGTCGAAAGGATAAAAAACTTGAAGTTACAAAATGAATTGAATTCTGCTCAGGAATTCATTCTTGTCCTACAGGAAAGGTTGTCATCTGTTCAGGCTAGGAGGAAGGAACTTTTGCAAAATTAGGATGATGAAGAGAAAGATGCACACTTAAGAAAGAGTGTCAGAAGTTGAGTCATGAGAACATGGTCATGAGAAATGAAATGCAAGCTATAACTATGATAATGTCTAAAGAGATTGAAGACCAAAAGAAAAAGGAAGAAAATCTTGCTATATCTTTAAAGAATAAATTTGAAGAATGTGGTAGGTTGGTTCATGAGAATGATATATTAAGATCCGATTTAGTACAATCCCAGAGTAATGAACAAGAGCTTGAAAGACAAATGATAATTTTGAGAGATGATTTGACTATTGCAAGTGAGTATAGAGAAAAATTCAAGATTAATTTAGCACAGTTAGATGAATTATTGAAGAGACAAAGGTAGAATGGAGATTCAAGTGGGCTTGGATTTGAATAAGGTCGGAGTTCCGGTACTGCAAATGAAGATCAAAACCATAAGATGCCGGTAAGCCAGTTCAATGCTTATAAATTTAATGGTAGATGTTTTATTTGTAATAAATTTGGTCACATGGCTAGGCAATGTAGAAATAGAGAAAATCAAAACAATAATTCTACTCTCAATCAATGTTCTAAATGCAATAAGAATGGTCATAAAACATAATATTGCAGAATGAATGTAAAATGTTATGCATGTGGAAAGTTTGGACATATGGCTAATCAGTGCAAGTCAAGCAATTATACCGGTTTTAGCAAAGCAATTCAAAAGAACAATGTTACATGTTATGCATGTAATGAGTTTGGACATATTGCTAAATTATGTAGAAGTAGAAATCCACTGGTTGGTAATGGAGGATCAAAAGAGAAAGGGAAAGAGAAGGTTAATGAAATCTGACAAGATCATACCCAGAGATGGGTTAGGAAGTCAGAAGATCAATCTGCAGATGGGAATGCACCAACTAGTTATCCGGCTGAGGAGGTTGCTCCTGCACCAACAGGAAGCTCAACTGGTAACTGAGGCAGATGCCTTAGGGGTAGGCAAAATTCATGAAGATGTTGCATATGCCCCAGGAAGAGGTTCTGGAAGATGTTACAGACATTGGAGATGCTTATCTGGCATGGAGATTTTTTATCGAGATCCATTATCTTCCACCAAAAGTCATTTATATTAATGACAGATTAGGGTTTTTCTTGAAGGTTAAAAGGTTGAATCCAGTTCATTTTTTATCACCTTGCATTCAGAGTGATCAAAGGCGATTCAGTGCAATCAGATATCTTCTTGAGAGATTTCACCGACGATTGGAAGAGTTTGTTAGAGTTTCACCAGAAGCGATTCATAGGTATTTATATTTAATCATGGAAGCGGGATCATCATTTGTGCCTATCTTTGTTGCAAACCCAACTGTTGTTGAGGTCAAGGACTGTCCTAGGCCGACTTTCAAGCAATATCTGCATATTGCTACCATGGATGATTCGATTGGAGCATTTTCCCTTGTTCTGGAAGAAGTTGTGTATGTAGAAGATGTTAAAGCGTACATACATTGTCATATTGAGGATTTGGAAAAATTTGATATGAATATCATGTTCATGAGTGAGTTAATGGGAGATGCAGGAAAGATAAAGCTAGAGTACAAGCACATTGAAGACTTAGGGTTTACTAGCATTTTGGACATTCCAAAATTTGAAGATGAAATAGTTAGGTATGTTTTGAGCAGAGTACATGGAGAGTTCATCTAGTTGGATAGACCATACAAGATTACAAAGGAGGCCATGAGGGCACTCACCAGTTTACCACAAGTTGGGCAGCATCCAGATAAGAAGGTCTCTAATGATCATGTCAATAATATCACCGGTGCAACATCAGACAGGTGATCTATGAGAATCAACACTATCACCGACACAGATATTAGATTTGGTAGCATGGTCATTAGTTACAAGGTAACACAATCAAACTGACTGAATTTTGTTTCTAGCTCCTGCATTTTCATAGCTTATAAGATTATGAGAGAGAATGAGAAATTGGAGAACTGTTGATAAACCTAGGAAAGATTAAAGGTGAAAAGAAAGGAACTTTCTGATATGGCAACTTAATTGTCTGTTTAATGCTATTTTTCATCAATGAGACTCCCGTTTTTGGCAAGAAGCGGTGGGAATTTGATATCCCGGTAGGGAGGCAACTGGAATAGTCAATTTCTTCATTGGGTAGTCAGAGAGATGATAAAGTTTGGGGTTATTTTAATCCATTTCAAAAAGCTATGAAATCTAGAGAGAGGGTTCGTAAGCACATTGTTGAGAAATACTCAGCTGACATATGCTTCATGGAAAAGAAAGATGAAACACTCATGGAAGCGGTCAAACCTCAAAAGATCTGGATTGAGGAAATGGGCTATGAAGTTGATGCACATATTTTAGATGCCTATGCAAAGATGCAAATTGATGCACTGGTAGATGAAACTGTCAAAACCTTTGGTACTGCAAAGCAAAAGACACGAGAGGTTGAAACTGAGTTCAACTGAAAGAAGAGAGAGAAGCGGGAAGGAAAAGAAAGTAAGTTTGTGGAAAAGGTTTCTCAGGACATTAAAGCATTGATTGATGTTTTCCCAGAGAAAGGCAGAAAGAGAAAAGAACCAAAGATGTTCATTGAGCCTGTTACAGCAAAATCTGCATCTAAAGATGACACAGCCTTGGCATTTAAAAGGATATTAAGGAAGAAAACTGAGGAAACCAAAGTAGAAGCTAAGAATAACCTGGTTAAGAAGGTTACATTCAAGTTACCGACATAGAGACGAGCTCTAAAAGAATCACCTTCTGCTCCATCTAGTCCTGGAAGAAGGAAGAACATGGATGACACTAATCTGGCACTTGTCACCAGTAATGTAACTACTATTCCACCTAAGAATTGTGCAGAGTTAGTTGATGAGATTACTAAAGATCATATTTTAAAGAATGTACAATTGTATTATGAGTATTTGGATAATGTTGAACAAAGAGAGGTAGAGGAAGCAGTATTGTTATATTTGAATATTTATAAGAAAGCCTTGATAGAAATTGAAAACCAAATACCGGTAGAATTGTATGATATGTTAAATGCTAGGAGACTATCAACAATGCAAGAGGACAAGCATATTAAGATTCAAGAGTTGTTATCTGTTTGTGTTTATATTGCTCCAGAGGAGATGGATAAAACACTTGAGGTTGCAGATAGGAAAATCTTTAATAGCAAACATAAAATAATCAGTCTTATGTTAGGAAGGGTAAATAAGATAACCAAAGAGACCCACAAGGCATGGGTTAATTGTTAGGATAACTAGTGAACAACTGAGAGGAGGGGGGTGAATTAGTTGTTAACAGATTATATCATTAAATCCACTTAATAACCTTTAACTAGATTAAGTATCAGTAAATTAGAAACAGATACCAGTAAACAACACAACTTAATAATTAAACAGATAATCAATGCAAAGCAACCATACCACATAACACCATGATATGTACGTGGAAAACCCAAAAAGGGAAAAACCACGGTGGGAAGCCTACCCACAATCAAATGATACTTTTGCAGAAAGTATGTGATACAATGAGGGGTTTGCACATGTAGGAAGGCACACTGCCTAGACCATACTACTCATTACAAAAGAGTCTCACTGACTATAGAGAGGATACAACCATCTCAAGATAAATGGACAACAATCCAATAGAGTGAACTGCCAGAGATAGCATCTACCATGCCTGATTACAGTCCTGGTTATGCTGAATACTGGAGGCCTTTGACCTCTTCCTTAATCCCAATTCGATCACCTATGGTCGACCAACTCTCCTTCGCATATGATATTGCATTCCAAGACTATGACACATATTCCCCATGATCTACAATGAGATCTTACATAATTTTATACAAACCTTAAGGCCTAAACCAATTAGGTCAGCCACCTAAAAGATATTACAATAAGATCAATACATAAATCCATTTACAATGATATGCCATGTCGTCTTAAGACCAAAAAAACAATAATCAATCCATAAATCATCCCAAAACATCCCGGTAACATGTAGAGTACACGTTAACATGATACCGGTCCATAACCTAGATAGGCACTGAACCTATTCTGAGTCCACCATGCCAAAGTGATATGTTCAAGAAGTTGAAGCACAATCAAAGAACATCTTTAACATCCTGAAATCCATCTAGAAGCCACACCAACACCGATTATGCATCCTGTCAAGATTCCTCGGTGAAAGCTCTATCGGTAGAGCCTTAAACCAATGTCGATAAGGGTTTACCAAAGTGTATGATAGCAGATCTGATTAACAAGTCAATACCAACTGACCAAAACATTCTCAAGGAGCACGTAACACATAAAATCAAACATACTCCATTGATCCAAACATGTCGGAAGTGTCCAACAGATAGTCTCTTCTGTCGGTAACACTAGATCTTGTACCGGTAACCAGAACCTGTCTTCTGGTAACCAAAACCATAATAGCTAGTGTTGACATCAATGCAACACATAATCAATTCATCCAAAATGCCAATAATCTCCCCCTTTGGCATTGATGGCAACACTAGATGTGAAAAAACATCTAAGTACCAAAAAATGCCAAACAAGTCTCCCCCTGTGGAAGACAACCAACAATCTCCTGAATAACTCTCCCCTGTTAATGATATCTATGTAAAGTTCTGAAATTATTTTCCACATCACTATCTCTCCCCCTTTGACATCAATGCCAAAAATCTGACACAAATATCAAAGCAAGAATATAAACCTCTGTATCTCAAAGATGACTACTCCCCCTGAGTAGTAGCACCACTCATCAGTGCCGAAATGAATATTATCTCTGATAATGCATATCAGACTAATGACAAACCACATCAATTAAGTCTCTTCTGGAGGGGTAGAAACCCCTAACTTGTCTCTCAAAGACTCAAATGATTCCTTAGACAACAGTTTAGTGAATATATCTACAATTTGTTCTTTAGTGTTCACATAAACCAATTTGACTTCCTTTCCTTCTACCTTGTCCTTCAAAAAGTTATACTTTATTGATATATGCTTATTATTAGAGTGAAATACCGAATTCTTAGGCATGTCAATAGATGCAGAGTTATCACAGTAGATAACTATCGGTTCACTACAATTTATCTTGATATCCTTCAACATTTGATTCATCCACAAGACTTGAGTGCAATTAGTTGTTGCTGCAACATATTTAGCTTCTGCAGTAGATAAATAAATGCATGACTATTTTTTGTTGATCCATGAAACCAGTTTCTTTCCAAGAAAGAAATCTCCACCAGAAGTGCTCTTCCTGTCATCAGTATCTCCTACCCAATCTGAGTCAGTATATGCACATAAAGTGAAATCATCATTTTTAGAATACCACAAGCCATCTTATGTTGTTCCTTTCAAATATTGGAATATCCTCTTTACTACACATTCATGATTTTCTTTAGGATTACTTTGATATCTTGAAACAATACTTACTACATTCATAATATCTCGTCTAGTCTGAGTTAGATATAACAGACCACCAATCATAGACTTATACCTTGTCGTATTTACTGGTGTAGAAGTATCCTTGATAGATAATTTCTCACTTGTCACCATAGGAGTACTTACCGGTTTGGAATTATCCATACCAAACTTCTTCAACAATTCCCTCAAATACTTAGTTTGACAGATAAAAATGTCTTTGTCAATTTGAGTAATGTGCAAACCTATTCAACAATTCCCTCAAATACTTAGTTTGACAGATAAAAATGTCTTTGTCAATTTGAGTAATGTGCAAACCTAAGAAAAAATTCATCTCACCAATCATGGACATTTCAAATTCATTCTTCATGTTGTTAGCAAATTCCATGCACAATTTATCTTCTCCTCCAAAAATGATATGATCAACAAATACTTCAATAATCAAAATATCATTATTAGTGATCTCATAATATAAATTATTATCAGCACTACCTTTAGTAAAACAAAGCTTCAAAAGATATTTATCCAACCTTGCATACCAAGCTCTAGGAGCTTGTTTCAATCCATATAAAGCTTTCTTCAATCTGCAAACCATATCATTATCATCTATCAGTGAAAATTCATCATTTTTCTCAATGAATACTTCTTCCTCAAGTTCACCATTAAAAAATGCACATTTAACATCCATTTGATAAACCTTATAGTTCTTATAAGCTGCATATGCAAGAAATAGTCTAACAACTTCAATTATAGCTACAGGTGCAAATGTCTCACCATAATCAATTCCTTCCATTTGAGAATATCCTTTACAAACCAATCTAGCTTTGTTTCTTACAACTTGACCATCCTAATTCAGTTTATTCCAAAAAACCCATTTAGTTCTAGTAACATTCTTATTTTTAGGCCAGGGAACTAAAGTCCAAGTCTCATTCTTCTCTATCTAATCTAATTCATCTTCCATAGCCTTTAACCAATGTTTGTCTTTACAAGATTCAATAATAGATGCTAGTTCAATTTAAGAAATAAGACATACCTCTTCATTTGCCAGTCTTCTTCTTGTCATAACTCCCTTGTTCCTATCTCCAATGATTTGATCTTCAAAATGATTTAATCTTACATACCTTGGTGTCTTCTGAACTTCAGGTTCACTGCTCTGATCATCAGTCATAGTTGAATTTTTTGATTGTATCAGTGTAACTGTCTCAGTTTTCTGTACCGGTTGAGACATTATCGGTTTAGTTATAATCATTTCCACTATCATTTCCTTGTCATATGATATAGATTGATTTATGTATTTCTCATCCACTTTCACATTAGCACTCTTCACAATTTTTTGTAATCTTTTGTTATAACATCTATATGCTTTGCTTTGAATTGAATAACCAGGAAATATCCCTTCATCACATCTAGGATCAAACTTTCCAATTCAATCATCTCTTTTGATATGGAATTTACTTCCAAAAATTCTGAAATTTATTAACAGTGGGTGTATGTCCAAACCATAATTCATAAGGAGTCTTACCGGTTTTACCTTTGATGTGAACTCTATTGAATGTGTAGACCATTGTACTCACTACTTCTCTCCAATAGATGTGAGCAATTTGGATTCCATCATCATAGATCTTGTTGCATCCAAAATGGTTTGATTCTTTATTTCCACTAGTCCATTCTGCTAAGGATTCTGAGGTGTAGATAACTGTCTCTTGATTCCATTTGTCTCACAGTAACTGTTAAATTCATGAGAAGTGAACTCACCACCTTGATCTGATCTTAGACATTTGATTTTCAATCCAGTTTCTATTTCAAACTTTGCTTTAAAGATCTTGAATTTCTCAAAGGCTTTAGACTTCTCCCTAAGAAAATTCACCCACATCATCCTAGAATAGTCATCAATAATCAACATGAAATACCTATCACCTTGAAAGCTTCTAGTCCTTGATGGACCACATAAGTTAGTGTGAATCAAATCAAGTACATCATTAGATTTATCATGTATGCTCTTAAGAGAACTTCTAACTTTCTTTCCCAATTGACATTCTTACATATCAGATTATGAGGCTTCATAACCTTAGGTATATCTCTAACTGCCTTAGTTGAACTGATCTTAACAATACAATCAAAATTAACATGACACAACCTCTTATTCTATAACTAACTCTCATCAGTATGAGCAATCGAACATGTCTTACTACCAGTGTTCAATTGAAAGATATTACCTCCAGTCTGAATAGTTGCAATCTCCAAACCAGTCTTGTTAATGATTTTGCATTTTCTATCTTTAAACTGAAGTTGGAAACCCTTGTCCACCAATTGACCAACACTTAAAATATTATGCTTTAAACCTTCTATATAATAGACATTATCAGTATTATGCTTACCATCCAAAGAAATAGTACCTCTACCTTTGATCATACATGCTTTGTCATCTCCAAATCTGACTTGACCGCCATTGTATTCTTGTAGGGACATAAATTTTCTTTTATCTCCAGTCATATGATGTGAGCATCCACTATCAATTACCCATTCAACCTTATCTTCAACTTTTTCTGCCAAGGCCTTTTCTTCATTCATGATATCCGGTTTCAGTTCATCTTCCTTTAAAGCATAGAACACCCATTCCTTTCCATTGCTGGATCCACTAGCAAAGTCTTCTGTCGGTTCATCTCCAGAGTCATCACTTACTCCTTCCTCATCCGCTATGTATCATTGTTTTCTTTTCTTGAATCTATATCTATTCTGGTTAGGCTTAAATGATTTCTTAAATCTTTCCTCAAATCTTGCATTCCTTTCAGGACATCTAAATGCAAAATGACCAATCTTATTACATGCAAAACATTTTAAAGGTGCTTTTCCTTCATACTTACTTCCTATCGGTCCTTTAGGTACTCTTCTAGAAAATAAGGCTTCAAGTTGCTCAAATTCTTCATCTTCTTTCCTCATGTCTTCTAATTCTTTTTCATATAGGACTTTACAATCACTTTTGCCGGTAGATGATGATGATGATGCATGAAAAGCAGGTTTAGACTTTACAGCTCCAGAAGATCCAAATTCTTCAAGTTCAAAAGCATATAATTTCCCAATCAAAATGTATTTGTTAATTGAAGAGTTAGCCATTGTTCTCAACTCATTAATTGCAGCTGCCTTCATCTTGTAAGCCGGTGGAAGGGCTCTCAAGACTTTGGAAACTATTTCATTTTCACTTAGAAATCCTCCACAACATTGAAGTCCCATAACAATCTCATTTACTCTTTCCATAAACACAACAATTCTTTCATTATCTTCCATCTTTAAGTTTTCATATCTTACCTAGTAACCATCAAGTTTAGCAATCTTGACAGTGGGATCACCTTCATTCAGAGTCTAGAATTTATCCCACATTACCTTTTTCATTGATTTATCAGTCAATCCCATGATCTGTTGATTAGTAAGTGCACACAAGAGGGATTCTCTAGCTCTGCAATCATTTTTAATATTCTTATCCAAGTCTGCAAGAGCAAGATTGCCAGATGTTGGATCATAAGCTGTGTATCCTTTCTCAGTGATCTCCCAAATATCCTTGCCAAGACATCTAAAATGAGTCTCCATTCAAATTTTCCATATACCATAATTTATTCCATCAAGCTTAGGGATTTCTCTTCTAAAAATAGTTGTCGGTGGATTTGAAGTGTTAGCTACCATAGGATCTACCTCAAGCGGTTAAGCTTCTACAAAAGAGGACCAAAGCTCTAATACCAATTGTTAGGATAACTGGTGAATAACTGAGATGGGGGGGTGAATCAGTTGTTAACAAATTATATCATTTAATCCACTTAATAACCTTTAACCAAATTAAGTACTGGTAAAGTAGAAACAAATACCGGTAAACAACACAACTTAATAATTAAACAAATAATCAGTGCAATGCAACCATACCACATAACACCATTATTTGTATGTGGAAAACCTAGAAAGGGAAAAACCATGATCAGAATCCTACCCATAGTCAGATCATACTTCTTTAGAAAATATGTGATACAATGAGGGGCCTACACATGTAGGAATGCACACTGCCTAGAGCATACTACTCATTACAAAAGAGTCTCACTGACTACAAAGAAGCTACAAACATCTCAAGATAAATTGAAAATAATCCAATAGAGTGAACTTCTAGAGATAGCATCTACCATGCTTGATTACAGTCTCGGTTAAGCTCAATATCGAAGGCCTCTGACCTCTTCCTTAATCCCAATTCGATAACCTATGATCGACCAAATCTCCTTCGCATATGATATTGCATTCCAAGACCAAGAAACATATTCCCCATGATCTACAATGAGATCTTACCTCATTTTATACAAACCCTAAGGCCTAAACCAATTAGGCTGGCCACCTAAAAGATATTACAATAAGATCATTACATAAATCCATATTACAATGATATGCCATTTCGGCTTAAGACCAAAACAACAATAACCAATCCATAAATCATCCCAAAACATCTAGGTAACATGTAGAGTACATGTTAACATGATACTAGTCCATAACCTAGATAGGAACCAGACCTATTCTGGGTCCACCATGCCAAAGCAATGTCTTCAAGCAGTTGAAGCACGATCAAAGAACATCTTCAGCATCCTGAAATCCATCTAGAAGCCGCACCAACACCAGTTATGCATCCTGTCAAGATTCCTCAGTGAAAGCTCTGTTGGTAGAGCCTTAAACCAATGTCAATAAGGGTTTACCAGAGTGTATGATAGCATCCGATTACCAATTGAATACCAACTAACCAAAACATTCTCAAGGAACGTGTAACATATAAAATCAAATATACTCCATTGATACAAACATGTTAGAAGTGTCCAATAGACAGTCTCTTCTGTCGGTAACACTATATCTTCTACCGATAACCAAAACCTATCTGTTGGTAACCAAAACCATAACAGCTAGTGTTGACATCAATGAAAAAGCATCAATGCAACACATAATCAATTCATCCAAAATCCCAACATTAAGTTCTTTCAAGAGAACCGTGGTTTCTATGCTTCACTGGAATCAAAAATAGATACTGCAGACATCCCAATTGAAGGAAAAGGAAAGGGCATTATGGGTACTTCACCCTCAATTTTGAAAAACATTAAGATAGTGGAATTTAAGCCCCTGATAGATACAAATGTATAGAAAAATGTCAAGATACCAACAAATACAGAGAGTGTAAAAATTGATAATGTATAGGATACTAAAGTTGAAGACAACAGTCCTTCGGATACAGATGTACAAGATAAGGATACAGTTCCTAGGGAGGAACTGACAATTACTAAGACTACACCAAGTGGCGAAGCCACCGGTGTAAGTGAGGAAGCTACAAAAGTCAAATCATCATAGGAGAAGAAAGAGGAATTCGGCAGGGAACCGGTAGTGAGTCCATCATTGTTCTCAATTGACACCTCGCAGGTTGAAAAGAAAAGCATAACTAAGATGAGTTCTATTGAACTCATGATGATGGTTGTACATAAAATGTTGAAGGAGGGATCTATGGATAAAGGGACTATTGATTAGCCTATCACTATATTGCATAGACTAGTCCCAGAGAGAAAGTTTGACAGAGAAGCAAGCCCATCCGGCAAGCTTAAGACAATCACATAACACATTTCAAAGGATTTCCAATCCTTTCAGTAGATTTCAAACCAGCAAGCACTGGAGAGGTTCACATAGGCAAAAAGAGCTACATTTGATTAAATGATTGAGTCTGAAAGGAAGGAAAACAATGAAAAGTTGAAATTGATAGATAATTCTTTAAAGCAATGTTTAAATATTTAAAGAGTATGTTGTAACACAGTTGTTCTTACATTTAATTTGGATAAGAAGATTAAGGAATCTCATGAGATAATTGCAAGTATAGCTAATTCTTTTGATGGATTAAATTCATTGACTACATCCATTGATGGTCAGATTTTGGTTTTGGAAGCCCAAGTTTCTTCTCTTGAGAAAGAAAAAGAAAAAATCATAAGAAGAGCCAGAAGTCTTAGAGGTTTGGTGAGTCCCTGATTGGATTCACTCAGTGTACATAAGGAATGTATAGATATGGTTGGTAAGCCCACATTGGCAGAGTCAAATGAGAAAGAGTCATTTGCCCATATGCTGAATGGACTTGTATCTATTTCCAACACTTTCAAATCTGGTTGGGACACTAATCTTGAGCTATTGGAGAAGGCATATCCAGAAATTTTCAAACATATTAAGCTCCGATAAGATTTTTTGGGGATATTCATTGTACGATATCTTTCATTCTTCGTCTCGGTTTTGGATCTTTGGTACTCATTTTGAAAATTTTGATGGCATTGATGTCAAAGGGGGATTGACATAGATGTGAAAAGAAAAAGAGGGAGTTTAATACATTAGGGGGATTATAGATGGAAAACTATGGAAGTATGAATTATTTTGTATTGATGGATATTCATCTCAGGGGGAGTAGGCTCAGGATGAAACTGGCAGATGAAACCATGATCATTTTTTACATGAGTGTTGCAATCAATGCCAAAGGGGGAGATTGTTGGCAATTGACACCCAATTGGTTGGTTTCACTATGTTTTCATTGATGGCAACATGGCTTCATGTTTTGGTTCAGTTGTGTACCAGTAGGCACTTCACAGACTCTTCACCAACATCGACAGGATGGAAGGAATTCTCAAGTTACCGTCAATGCAGGCCAACATGGTTTAGAATAAGGTTATCGTTATTGGAGGCCGACATCTTTTGGACCTAGAATCGGCAATTGTTTTTGGTATTCATGTATTTATGTTATCTAGCCAACATGTATATTGAATTTGTAATTATCTTTGTAAGACAGCATAAGGCATGATGAATTGTAAAGGGTATATAAGTCAGCAGGTTAGATCATTTTGAGAGGAGATATCATGTGAATATGTATTAGGAAGGAAATAATGAAGGATATGTGAAATATATCAGAGAGATCATGTATGTGAGGATGTTTATGTAAAGGGTTATTCCAGTAAAGGGTTTAGGGTTTCAAACTGAAATAGATAGAACTTAACCGGAATTGTATTCAGGTATAGAATATGTTATCTTAGCAATTCACTCACTTCTCTGGATTGTTGTCTAGATTTAAATGTAGTCAGTGAGGCTTCTTTTGTGATTGAGCAGTGTGCTCTAGGTTGTAAGCCTTCCTACAAGTGCAGACCCCTTATATTTTGTAATATCTCTTCATATGGCCAGTGAATTGATATTGTGGGTCACAAATCCCACCGTGGTTTTTCTGTTACCAGATTTTCACTTTCAGGTTCAATCAGGTAGAGCCATCATGTTGTCAAGCAAAAAGGTGCATTTTAAAATCCTTACATTGTATTCACCATTATAAAATACAATTAGCTTTAAATGAACATAACAAAGTTCAAGAAGGTCATTTAATTTTTTATAAAAATGAACATAACATAGAAAGATTTGTGCAATCTTTTCTAAAAAATAATGTAATCTTTATTCATTAAATACAAAAATGTACATGTAGTCTCACACAAGCCATGAGACTGACCTTTACTTATTTGAAACAAAAGAAGAACAAAAAATATATGAAATAAGTAAAATAAAGGCATAAGCATGTAAAGAGGGTAACCAGTCATTGCCTGGATGACTAGTTAGGCATCTTCAATGGTGGTCTGAAGCTGATTGTTTCTGTACATCTCGGGTCCTTCCAAGTGCCTAGATTCCTGGATTAGTCATAACAACGATCTTAGATCATGAAGGATCTAAGAAATGACTTGTTATATGCTACATGATCATGTGCTTATACATATATTAGTTGATCTCAATGTGCATCAAAAAAGTAAAGACATGTATCAGCAAATTTAAAAAGAATCTTTTGTTAACTAGTTTGTTCCATGTGCAGTAACAGGTCTAATCATTTTCAGTATCAGCATGTGGGGTAAAATGTGGCTCCCACAAGGGTTGAGCCTAGCATGCAAATGAAAAGTACAGTAATTACATTTTCGCCTAAGACTATTTAAGTCTAGAGTCCTGCCAAACAAATAATCAGTTTTGAAAGAGAAAGGATATCTGGTGTTGGTTTTTTGTACTCGCTATCAAAGGATTCATTTGGCAGAAACTCTGGACTTAAATGGTCTCAGAGTATTCATGCCTTTCATGGAGTAAGTAGTTAGCGGTATACACAATGATAAATTAAGGTAGTATAATGACATGCCACTATCAAAGCATTGATGAAAAAAGAGCAGATTAGTGAATTCTTGAGTGGACAAGGGGGTATTCATAAATTTTTGTTAAGAATTAGAAGTGATTGTTTTGAATAGAAACCCAGTGAAGTAGTTGAAGAAAATCAATCAATATGTACAGTCAAAGAATTACCATTTGGCGGTCAATATTGAGTATAGCATTAATGGATAGTAAAAGGTAATCAAAGCACAAGCACCATTATCATAGTAGAGATATGGAAGGGCCTACAACAACTAGTACCAAAAGCCAGACCAATCTCATATGTATTCACAACCAAAATTGCAATCAAGGCATAAGGGACTGTTTAAATATGCAATGAAAATGGAGAGATTGGATTCAAGGATAGGCATTACCCTAAGATTGTCAAATTCTTAGCGGTAGAGAAATGATAAGAAAATAGAATAATCAAAGGACACGTAGTTATAGCCCTTAAGTTCAGAGTAGCAGCCATGGAGCCCAAAGTTCTCATAGAAAATAAAGTTGCACATTCATATATGTTGGCGTATGCACACTCCAATGAGACATTGTATGTGATTGAAGGTTTTGTCATTGATGGCAACCTTGCAATCCTATGGCACCGGAAAAGACATTATACCAGCATCAGCAGATCAAACTCTACACTGGCACCGGCACAGAAGAAAGGAAGTATACCGGCACAGAGGCCAACAGGATTTTTGTTATACAATATTTTGTTTATTATTGTAAGCTGACTTGGCAAATTGTAAAATGACTCTTATATATAAAGGAGATCATTATAGACATTTGAAAAAGGGAGGTAGAAGCATGAAAGAAAATATTAGGTAGACCTAATATGCGAAATATAGGTCAAAGGGTATATGTAAAGAACAGAGCAGAAACCGGTACTGAATCTGGCATTGAAGATGCTACTGTAAAGCAGTACAAGTTATTGGATTTGTTTAATCCACATTGTAAGTCAGTGAGACTTCCCATTTGAGCAGTGAGCTCTAGGTAGTTGGCCTTCCTGCATGTGCAGGCCCCTATTGTAAGTAATATTCTCTTATTGGCCAGTGAGTGAATATTGTGGGTCACAAATCCCACCAAGGTTTTTCCCACACCAGGTTTCCTCGTTAAACATCTTGTGTTATGGTGTAGTTTTCATGTGGATGTACTTAATTCTGTTTATTGCATTATTTCTTGCATACCGATACACTATTATATTATGTTCTGCATATTTTAAGTTAAGAAATTCTAATTACCGGTTAGATACTGATTCATCCCCCCCTCTCAGTATCTGTGGGAATCCTAACAATTGGTATCAGAGATTGGTCCTCTATTTTTAGAAGCCTAACAGCTTGAGGAAGATCTTGACACCGATAAAAATGGAAAATCTGATGAAGCAACTTGAAGGAGCTCTTACAGACTATGATGCAGAAAAATTGAAAAATATCAAACTAGAAGATGATTTAAGGGCAGCACAGGACATCATTCAGGCACTTCAAGGGAATTTTACCATTGCAAGAAACAAGAGAAGGGAATTATGTGAAAAATTGCAAAATGAGAATGATGAAAAGGAATTACTTAATGATGAGATAAGCAAGCTAAAACTGGAAAACATAACAACAAAGAATGAGATGCAGGATATGACTATGAGGTTCTACAAAGAAATTGAAGATAGGAAGAAGAATGAAGAAGAATTGACCAAAAGACTAAGTGATGCAGTAAATGAGAATACAAGACTTAGCTATGAAAATGACATGTTGAAGACAGATCTGATGCATACTCAGAATGACTCAAATGAACTGATGAGACAAATAGAAATCTTGGAAAGAGAACTGGAAACTGCAAATCAACACAAAGAAAAATTCAAGAAAAGCTCAGAGGAACTTGGCACCTTGCTGAAGAATCAAAAACCTAAAGGAGACACTTCTGGAATTGGCTTTGAAGTTGGTGAAAGCTTCGATACTGCAAATACTCAGGATCACAGCAAACCGGTAAGACAACCTAATGCTTATAAATTCAATGGAAAATGCTTTAACTGCAATAAGTATGGTCATGGAGCAAATGAATGTAGATCTAGAAATTATCAGAATATCAACACACCCACCGGTCAATGTTCCAAATGCAACAAAGTTGGTCACAACTCTGAAAACTACAAAATGAATGTGAGATGTTATGTTTTTGGAAGATTTGGACATTTATCTAATCAATGCAGAACACAAATTGGCATAGGTTATGGGAAAGCTATTCAGAAAAATAATGTAACTTGTTATGCATGTAACAAGATTGGGCATATTGCTAAATTTTGTAGAAGTAAAGGAACACTGGTAGACAACAAAAGTGCCAGCTTGAAAGGTAAATAAAAAGTTGAAGAGGTTAAGCAAGAATTCTCTAAACAATGGATTAGGAAAGCTGATCTAAATATTGGGAATACTCCTCCATCGGTAGAACAAACCAATGATTCACCGGCATGACAGAGTGATGCTTCACCAAAAGGATAGAGCAGTGCTCCACTAGCAGGAAGTTCTTCATCTAATTGAAGAAAATTTCTTTGAGGGTTTGGCAATCTAATGACACGTGTTATTTTTCCCTTGGTTAGAGACAAGAAGTAAAAAAAATAAAATAAAAATTTACTCATTACTGGCAAACAATGTTTAACTTAACCGGCATGCAATTAATGTGGTAGATGGTGAATAAACATTATAAAGTTGAGGTTTTGGCTCCATTTCATTTCACCGAGATTTCAAACTTTCAGAGAGCGCGAAGACTCCGAGCTAAGACATTTCGAGCAAGAAGCAAGCACACTCCAAGCAATTATCCATCCAAGGCAGTAAAAGGTATTTAATCATGGCATCCACCTCTACAATTGAATACATAGCAAACCCTACTGTTGTTGAAGTAATAAAAAGACCTAGGCCCGTATTTCAGTTAGTTCCTGAGATAGCAAATAAGGATGATACCATAGGTGCTTTTTCTCAAATTCCTAAGGGAGTTGTTTTTGCTAAAGACCCCCGAATGTACATCCACTGCAACATTGAAGAGTTAGGAAATGAGGAAATTAAAACCATGTACAAAACCGTGATATGTGATAATACTGGCAATGTAAAGGATGAACACAAAATCATTGAGACCCTAGGATTTACAGAGATCCTTAGCATTCCTGAATTTCCAAAGGATGTGATTAGGATAGTTTTGAGCAGGGTACATGGATAATTTTTCTGGTTAGATGCAATCCATAAGATCACCAAGGAAGCTGTGAAAGCTGTCACAGGGTTACCGACCACTAGTAAAAGGCCAGATAAAACCAAGAAGGTCTCCAATGACCTAGTTATAGACCTAACTAGTGCAACATCTGACAAGAGGTCTCTAAGGGTTAATGATATAAAAGATATCAATGTGAGATTCATCAATATGATATTAGGGTATAAGGCAACTCATGCAAATAGACTAAATTTAGTTTCAAGTTTATGCATTAAGAGTGCTTATGATATGGTAATAGATAATGCAAAAATTGACATATGTGAATGGTTAAAGGATGAATTAATTGACAATCTTGGAAATATCAAGAAGGACAAGAAAGGAACCTTCAGATTTGGAAATTTATTGGTATGCCTAATGCTATAGATAACAAAATAGGTTCCCGGTATAGGTTACAAAGAACTTGGATACAACATACCGATAGGCAAAAAATTGACTAAACTATTCAATAACATGGGAGAGAACAAGGAAAACAATATTAATGACTTCTTTCAAGCATTAAAAGTCAAAATGAAGAAAAGAGTAAGGTTATCACAAAAGATTGTAGAAAGTACAAGGATGAAATATGCTTTGTCATCAAGAAAGATGAAATCTGGATGGAAGCAGTCATCCCAAGGACAGTTTGGGTAACTAAGATGGGATATGAAACAGATGACCACATAGTTGAAACATATGCCAAAGCACTTCTGGAAGCCCCCAGAGAACCTAAGGAAGAAGTATTTGGTAGTGCTGAAACCATAGAAAGCCAAATTCAATCAAAGAAAAGGGTGAAAAAGGTTGAGGCATTTGTAAGGAAAGGATCCAAACAAGGCAAAAGCCATCAAGGAAGATGAATTGAAGAAAACCGGCATAACAGAGGATGAGTTAGCAGCTTCACGGCTTGAAACTCACCTATCACCGGTAGGTACTTCTTCAGGAAGTGACATGCCTGCAACTTGTAAAAGAGTTGTAAGGAAAAGAGATCCCTCACTGGCAACCACACCTTCACCTAGAAGGACAAGGCAAAAGCAACAAGCTGTGAAATCTCCAGTCAGAAAGCCTACACCAAAGAAGAAACTGACACCCAAGAAGAAGAAAAGGACAAACAAAGATTTGGCCCCTCTTGACATATTGTTAAATAAAATCATAGAGGAAGGTAAACTGAAGAATATAGAGAAAATATATGACACTCTAACAGCTGATGAAAAAGAGCATGTTGAGAATAGTTTTATATTACATATGGATATGTACAAGAAATTTTTGATGGAAGTAGTCAATGAAGTTCCAGATGAATTATTCAAAAGACTTGAGGCAAGAAGACAGACAGTAATAGAATTGGATAAGAAAATAAAAATTGAGAAGCTACTTGTTGTATATCTGGTAAACTCTCCAAAAGAAATTGATTATTTGATTGCTCAATTAAACCGGTCAGTATTCTCTACTGCACACTGGCATATTTTACTAATGGCAGGAATAGAGGAAACAGAAGATGGATGGGATATATTCCTGGTTGAGAAAGAAAAACAAGAAGAGTACAGGAACCCTAAACTTATAAAGGTTTACCAGAAAGACAGAGACAAAGGGAAAGGTAAAGTTGGTGGACCACCAAGCAACAAAGTTAAAGACAACTTACCCCCACCTTCTTTAAACACTCCATCGGTGAAAACAACAACTACTGAAGATCCACCGAAAGCTTAAAGTATGGATGTAGAGGATAATAATTCTAATTCTGAAGTCCTATATACTGTAAATGTTGATACTCAGAAGATCAACATAGTAGTAGACAAAGATTCAACTGATAAGTCAGATATGGCTAGTGAGCCTCTGGTGACTGAGGAAACTATGAAACTGGCAGATGATAAAGAGAAAAAGGCAGAGACTGAGTCACAGACTGAGGAAATTCAACATACTAAAAAACAAACAGAGCTAAAGGCTCCAAAACAACAACCACTGGAATAGGTAAATAAGGAAATAGTGCCACCGGTAACTAGTGAAGTAGGAAAACCAATGCTTAAAGAAATGCAGACACAAACTGACCTACTAGAGGTCAATACAAGCTTGGTAACTTTCACCGGTACTCAGATTGTTGGATCATCATCAGCATACAAATCAACAAATGTGACTGAGGTATTACTTAATTCTATCAAGAAAATAACCGACTGTAGCTCACAAGCTTACAAAGTAATTGATGATTCCATACCAATTTTGAAGGTAATTGCACCTAATTGTAATATAGATAACAAAGATTCTTTAGGACAATTGGACACACTGTGTAAATATATCTTAGAGAATATTGAGAAAATAAAGGAAGAGTCAGTAAAGGATAAGGTAGAAATTGAGAAACAAAAATTCTTTGATGAGGAAATAAAGAAGTGTAATAGAGATTTAGACACACTTCTACCGGAACTATGTAATTTGTTGAAAGAATACAAAAATCTGTATAAAGATACCTGTAAAACAAACTTTTTGACTATAGATATTGACAAGAAAATAAGCAAGGTACAAGATGAGATAAATAAACTTGCAGACAGCTTTGTCAACTCACCTGATACACTATCAACTTTTGAGAAAAAGATAACAAATTTTGAAGAACTACTCAAATTGGAAAGAGAGAAAGAAAGGATAATAAATAAGGCAAAACATTTGAGATCTAAACTAAGTCCAAGATTGGACTATCTAGCATCTCTGCGGAAGGAAATTTCCGAGGCATTAATACAGGGAAGCAAAACACCGACAGAGCATTTGCAGCATCTCACCGGTACAGTGAAGAGAACTGAGGCAGCAATAAAGGATAGTAAGAAGTTTATGGATAGTATAAACTTGATTTTGGGAGATCTTTTTCAGATTATAACTACCCAGCTACAAGGTTAAGTTTATGGATAGTTGAAACCACAAACTCTACTAACATCTTGACAACCTTTGTCATTGATGCCAAACGGGGAGTAGTGGGATGAGAAAATTAAAATCACTAGAATCATATACTCAGGGGAAGCACACACACTTTTGGTAACATTTTTGGACTACACATTTTTGGATACTTTTTGAAATTTCTCATGAGTGTTGCCATCAATGCCAAAGGGGGAGATTGTTGGCATATGCACACTCCAATGAGACATTGTATGTGATTGAAGGTTTTGTCATTGATGGAAACCTTGCAATCCTATGGCACCGGAAAAGACATTATATCGGCATCAGCAAATCACACTCTACACCGGCATCGGCACAGAAGAAAGGAAGTATACTGGCATAGAGGCCGACAGGATTTTTGTTATACAATATTTTGTTTATTATTGTAAGCCGACTTGCCAAATTGTAAAATGAATCTTATATATAAAGGAGATCATTATAGACATTTGAAAAAGGGAGGTAGAAGCAAGAAAGAAAATATTAGGTAGACCTAATGTGCAAAATATAGGTCAAAGGGTATATGTAAAGAACAGAGTAGGAACCGGTACTGAATCTGGCATTGAAGATGCTACTGTAAAGTAGTACAAGTTATTGGATTTGTTTAATCCACATTGTAAGTCAGTGAGACTTCCCATTTGTGGCCATCACAGAAGTAGGGGAGAAAATACAAGATGTAAAATGAACTAAGGAGGCCACAAATCATGTTTTTTAGTGTTAGAATACCCTAAAAAATATCTCGAGTTATGAAGGCATATTTTTTATGCCTTGGTTTTAAAATAAAGATTTGTAACTAATGTCGTAGTGGGCTAAGACTTATGTCTTATGCTTTTAAAACTTAGAACTTTATTCCTTAGTGTAAAAAAGACCACATCTTTTACATGAATTTATGATGTGAACAACAAGCTAAGTGTTGTTTTGTAAAACACTTCAACTTGTTTGTTATTTTTTAAATGTAAAATTGCCACATGAGGAGATCATTGAATGCAAGTTGTAGATGTAGCTTTGAAGTGATTATGTGCCTTAAAGCCTAGTCAAAGACATTTTGAAGCTTTCATGAGTTTTTCCAAAGGTATAGGGAGTTTGTTTTCTTTTAAAAGCAAAAAATGAGCTTTTGGGGGGTAGTTTGATGTATCATCATGTTGGACCAAGTCATGTATGACTTTTTCACTCATTATGAGCTCTTTTCATAAAGATTTAGGTGCTAGATTTTAGGATTATTGAAGGATCCGACCCCAATCAGTTTCTGGCTCCTATCTTCTTGGATTTTTGGAGGGAGAGCATGGTTGGTCTATTTTATCATGTTGGTAACTCATTTTGAGGAGTTCTGGATTATGCAGATTTGGATCTTAGTGACTTTTGGCAGTCTTTTGTCCAATTTTTGCCATATTTTTATAATTCATATGATTTGATATATATAGAAGCCACCTTGGAGACAGATAGCAGGGTATTATTACCTTCTTATCATTTACAGAATTGTGTATTTCATGTGATTGATCAAGTTATAAGTGAAGTTTGAATGCCTTCCTTATAATTTTGTCTCACTTTCTTCATGCCTTTTCTGTGAAAGTGTTATGTGCAGGTTACATTTTGTGTCTAAATAAGTGATGTGAGCTCAATTTCGTGAGGTTTTCTTTCCTTGGTTGAGAAATTTTCATTAAGACCTTCTTGTGAAATACTTATGCATGTGCATGTTTAGAATGAGTCATGTAAGTTCATTTTTGTCATCTTAGTATTCAAGTTTCTGGGTTTTTTAGTATCATAACTTGCAGTTTGGTGTATCACTTAGTCTTTTTTATTTAATTAGAAGTAGTAGGTTTTACTTTCCAAGTTATCCTTCTCCCTTTTCCTGGTAAGTTTAGTTGTGTGGGTGATAACCAGCTAGGATCTGACCTTATCCGGAGGTTCAGTTCAGTCGTAGGTGACCCACAACCTTGAATTGATCCCATGTTTCTCTAGAAGGCTTTAGTTTTTTCAAAACTTTGCTAACGGTGCATTTCTAGGAGATAACATTTTCCTCTTTGAGGTTTTCTACGTATAATTTTATGTGTTATGGTATTCATTTATCTGATTGGATTATTGGTTTCTTTACCTCTTTCAATTGTATATGTAACAGTATACCAGTTGGTGTATGCATATTTTAATAAGGTTAAAATTGGTCATTCTAGTAGAACACTGATTCACCCCCCTCTTAGTGTTCTTGGATTCCAACACTCTTCATATTAAATTTTAAATTAACTATTAGAAAACATAAATATATAAATTTCATCATTACAAATGTGTTATATATCTTTTAAATAAATTCCAATTTCATCTTATTATTTATATATCCTTGACGAATCTCCAATTTGTAGATAAAATTTGAGTTTATTGAAGTTTTTGATTATGGTAAGTAAGGTTTTGAAAGAACCCAAAAAATTTATGGATCGTAGGAATAATCTTGGAACACAACCCAACACCAATGAACATCAAGAGGAACTAAAAGAGACTACATAGGACAAAGACTTACAATAACCAAACAGTCTTGGCTAAGTTTAGGTGGTTTAAAAAACTAATCCAAGGAACTTTTCTTAATCTCGAAGAAGGGATCTTTCTCACTGAATCTAAATTTTTTGAGACCAGGAGTCATAGATCTTTCTCACCGAATCTAATTTTTTTGAGACAAGGAGTCATAGAATCATCAATAGAATCATCAACCAGCCCCAAATCATTAAATGAGGAGTCCATTGTTGAATAGTCTATTTGAGATTTAACTTAAATATCTACTTTTTGAACCTCCCAATGAAGGGATAAGGGAATCCATTTTAGGATTTGGTATTTATACTTCTTCTTTCGAACAAAATATTATTTTTTATTATTCATATAGATAATGGAAGCATGGTGCACTATACCACAAAAATAGAACATGACAAGGGAGTCTTCATAGTCTATTTATTGCACACAAGCACCAAATTTTGAAGAAAAAATAATTTGAGTGGGGAGTGTTTGTACATAAAATTTATCATATATAATCAGAATCAAAGGGAAATCATGAATCCCTATCTAATCAAAGAATCCTAAATAAACCAATGAAATAATGCAAAACAAAGCAATAAGGTTTATAATATTCTATCAAAAACTCCCTATTCCATGATTGCATATGGCTTCCATTGTTCTTCTGCTTCTTGTGGTATGATGGCTCTTTGATATTGCACTGCTAACCTACAAATGACACAAGATTTTGAAGTCCGTGATTGTTGAAAAATGGAGAATTGCTCCTGAAATATATTTTTTTGGAGAAGATTGAATGAGAGGTGGAACTCAAGTGAGCTCACATGTTGATTGATATTTGAACTACTGATTTGGAGGTGGAATAGAATAGATTGAATAGATAAAAGAGTTAACTGATTGAGAAAAAGCTAACTGGAAGATAGAAAAAGAATGAGAGGAGGAGAATTAAATAATGATGTAATCAATCAATTCATTGAACTGAATTGAAGATTGAAATAGATTGATTTATTAAGTGGAGATGACTGATTAAATGTTTTTTGGGAAAAAGCAAAGTGGAAGATAGAAATAGAGATTGGAAAGATAATTGATTTAATTAATCAATTAAAATTGAATTGATTAATTTAGCATGTGTTGTATGATTTTTATTTGAAATTCAATTCCATGTTTGCATGCTTTTGAACTTGATTTAGATTTTCAATTTAATCTTTGCATGATATTGAATTTTGATTATTCAATTTTCAATTTTGATTTGCATGATATTGAACTTGATTTAGTGATTCAATTTGATTTTTGCACATGTATTCTAAATTATTTGAAACTAGAAGAATCTTAATTAGAATTAGAGAAATTTATGAAATTATACAAAATTAGAATTTGGGGAAATTGAAGGAATAAATTAGTTAATTAAATAATTTAAAGAAACTATTTAATTGTTTAGAAATTGAATTTAATTAAATAATTAAGATTATTTGAATAAAGGAATTAAATCACAATTAATTAAATAATGAATATTTAATTAATATTAGAGGGGGGGTTAGATTATTAAATGATGATAGAATAGAAATGAATAATTAGTAAAATGAAGAAATATGAATAATTAGAAGAATAAGATTAATTAGCTTAATTAAATAATTAAGAATTATTTAATCAATTAGACAAATAATTAGTACATGATCAATGAGACATTTCTAGGTGTCTACATTTGCCCCTCTTTGAGACAATGTCGAAATGATGTTGTTTCAAAGAAAACAAAAAAAATTATGCCCCAGTGACACTTAGGGTGTAAATATGCCCCCTCAGAAAAAGTGGTCAGAAAATTCTGAAATTGAGACCACTTTTTCGATACCATGCTAGTGAGCAATCGTGTCAAGTTTCGCATGATTTCAAGTCCATTTGACTGGCCTACAAGTTGGTTGAATTTTAGGGGGACCACGGCTGTCGGGGTGGTAAAAACCCTAATTTTGAGCTATAAATAGTATTTTGGCCCTTTCATTTGCTCATTTGCTTTCTTTCGAATTCATAGATTTCTTTGAGTTTTCAAAGCTTTCCTGCGACTATTTGATCACCATGTCTGGCATTAGAGAACTTCAACATTTTGTTGGGAAAATGGTATCTCAACCTTACATTTACATGAGTTTACTATTTATAGTAAGTTTTCATTTGAGTATGAAATGGTGCGAAATTCTCTCTGAATCTTCTAGTTGGCTAGATAAGCATTCTAGTTTTGAAGGTATTGAATTTTTCATTTTGGAGGGGTCCAATGAAAGGTTTAAATTTTATTTTGGGGAATTTAGAGGCCCCTAAATTCCCTAAAAAAGTGTGTATAAATGATGTAGTGGTTTACGAGGCAATAGAGCACTTTGTGAGCTTTTTGGCGCTTCAAACGGTTTGTCAATAGGACATGCGATTCTCAAGTTATGGCCTCCAGAAGTTTATACTCCTGAAATAGGAAATATAAAATACATCGGATGCATAAATGAGCTTTAAAAGGGGAGGGACACATCATAGGGCATCTAGAAGGGAGATAAGGTTGGCTACACCTTATTGGGTGGTTTTAGCCCATGGTTTTTGTAATGTGGTGAAAAAGGATGATGGAGAAGTCAAGAGGAAAGCTTTTCTCTCATCAAGGAAAGGAGTGAAAGTTTTGCAAAAGATTCTCTTCAACCTTTCACACACATTACATTTAAAAGAGGGGGGAGAGTTCACTATATCCAATCTCAAGAGATTGAATGCTAAGTGAATTGACAATAAATTTAGAAAGTAAAAGCAACACCTCTTTTAGAATGCAATAGGTTGACTTATGTGATTTAAGACTAAGTGTAAAAGTGACAAAGAAATGATTATAAGTTGAGATCGAAATGCAGGATGAAGTTGTGCTAAGTGAATTGACAATAAATTTAGAAAGTAAAAGTAACACCTCTTTTAGAATGCAATAGGTTGACTTATGTGATTTAAGACTAAGTGTAAAAGTGACAAAGAAATGATTATAAGTTGAGATCGAAATGCAGGATGAAGTTGTGCACCTGGAATTATCAACAAAAAACCAAGACGAAGCTCCCCTACAAATTTGGGTAAAATTTTTAAGGACTGTGTTGAAACTGCACATGATGCTCCAAAAAATCCGTGCACCGAAAAGGGTTTTTCCATCTCTGAGAATGGAGTCTGAATCTGCAAATACAGTTGTGCACCTACAACCTACACACAAAAAAGAAAGGAAATGTTGTTGGGATTGGGGGTTTGCCTTCAGGTCAAACGCCGGTTTTGGAATTAACCAAATGATGAAAAGTATTTGCAAGTAATGAAAGTAAATGACTAAAATGGAATTCACCTCAAGAGAGGATGCAACTAAAATATTGATAGAGTTGTTTGAAAGGATATGTACAATTGTATGTCACAAGAGATCTCCTCTTCAATGGTTGAATCCTTGACTTGAATGCAACACTTAGCCTTGAAAGGAAACTTGAGAATGCTCAATGTTTGAAAGGAATGCTTGAATGCTTGATTTCGCTTAGGATCACAATTTCCTCTTCATGTATGTATCTTCTTGAACTTCTTGACCTTTGCAAATGGGAGAGAGAATGCATCTTATATATTCTCCAATTAGGGTTAATTGACTGATTTTTTGTTATAGGCCAACATAAGGAAACTTTTCCCTCTTTCCAAATACAAAGCCTAATGAAGGATAAATGTAGAGGGGGCTCAAAATAGGGCAAGGATAGGGGCGACATGCCCCTATCCTACCCTAATTCAGGACAGAAAGCAGCAAAGGAGAGTGTGAGGTTCGAGGAAATGTAAACTTCGGGTAGTGTGAGCATGTCTCAGGTCTCCAATCAAGCTTAGGGATTTGTTTCACAAATGTGAAGACCCAAATGTGGTTCAAAATCGCAAGGTCACAATTTTATGACTCTACATTTAGCCCCCACTTTAGCAAGAGTATAAGTGTACGCAAATATTTTCAGTAAAGTACAAGGAAACAAGATTTAAATAATTTCACCATGTCAAGGAAGCAAGATACAGAAAGCCCCTAGTAGACTAAGGATCTTACGACAGTGATTGACAAAGTAAAAGGGAAGATCAAGAGGGAAGGACCACGACTACTTATAGCAAGGCTTCCCTCACTATGAGTCATGAAAAGAAAGGATATCAAAAATTACAAAGTAAAGCCAAGTTCACTAAGTAACTTTGAGTATCAAGAAGGAAAATATGAGTGGAGTGTATGCCCCCATGTTAAAGTGATCACGCATGCCTTATTAGGAGTGATTTCTTTAAGGTAGGATAAACCCAAGAGAGAAAGAGAGGGAGAGCATGTTATCACAAGGATTTAGCCCCCCATTGAGGGATAAAACCAAGGATAATAAACACAAACATAAATCATGAGGTATTTTTGCTTCCCTTGGGGTCAATATGTTGTATGATAACTCATGTATATATCTATATATATATATATATATATATATATATATATATATATGTGCATAGAATAATCGTCATTCCCCAAAGAAAGGAAACTACCTTGGAAGAAAGGGAATAGAAAGTGTCTTTTGAGTCAACATGAAAGAGACCAAAAGAGATCTCAATTCTTTGCATCATCCTCAAGTAGACATTACTAGGGAACATAGAAGAATAGTGATACACATAGAGGAATGGTCACAAAAGAGCAAGAAAAGAGAGAGATAGAGGATCTACAGTGCTAATGAAGCTAATCTAGCACGTCATCCACTTCTCGATCTTGTTGATCACTATTTTGGGAAGGCAGGAAACAAGCTAGAGGAATGACATCACGCACAATAGATAGAGCTATCACAAGATCAAAACAAGGACTATGCTCATGTGCTAAGTCATTTTGTTTGTTTCTAGGAGCTAGGATTAAGGCTTTTGAAAACTTTGGAGATAAATTTTTGTCCACATCAACATATTCATAGTCACTATCAGAAGCATTAAGAGTTGTATTGCCATCATGAATAATATTTTCACCTATTTCTTCATCAAGATTTATAGAAAGAGGAGCGCAAACATGAATGGGAGTAAAACCATCACATATTTTTTGCAACTTATGATTTGGAGATGTAGGTTCAACATCTTGTATAGGAGAAAAGGGAATCATGTCAACTGTTGGATTTTTGGGAGATTGAATAGTTTGAGGAACAACTTCACGAGCTCTAGAATGATGTTTTCGTCAGTGATTTCTCACACAACGAATCCGTCAAGTCTTAGCGGAAGGCTGAGAAGAAGGAGGTATATTTATAAAATAAGGAATATTTGTTGAAGGACAAATATTCGCATATTTGGTAGTTAGAGGTTTAGGTTGAGGTATCTTAAGTTGAACAAGAGGAGAGGCATGTCTCTTCTCTCTATAAGAGAAAGGAAGCAAAACTGCACCATATAAAGGAGGAACGTTTGGTGTGGGAAGGAGACCAAGTCCATCATGAGGAGGAGGTATAGTTCTAACCTTAGGAGGAATGTTACTATTCTTCATAGGAGAAGGAATATTTTCATCCATAGGAAGATTAGTTCTATCCATCAAGGGAAGAACCTCATCTTCAAGAAGGATGGGAATATCAAGTTTTGGAGTTCTAGGTTGTCTTAAGGATAGGATCATATTTTTCTTCCACTTTTCATAAGATTGAAAGAGAGCATCACTTCTTGGTGGAAGAGATTGAAATTGTTTAGGCCAAAAGAAATCAATGGGAACACCTAGGCTTCTTTTAGCTGGTCGAAATAAGATATGGTTAGTAGTTATGATTTCTCCATTGTGGGGAAATTTCAAACATTTATGGATTGGAGAAGCAATAGCCAAGGATAGCCCAACTTCATATGGAATTTCTCAAAGGAAGGAATGATAACAAAGTTGGAATCCATAGATTTAGTGTGAACCTGAATAGGAAGTGTGATAGAACCAATGGAAGGACAAGAATCCATCAAATAACTTAACGACCATATTAGTGTCATCATAGATTTGTTTATGTAAACGTAAAGTGAAAAGATACTCCTTAGTGATGACATTAACCATGCAAGAGGGATCGATAAGCACACCATGACAAGGCATTTCTTGAATCTTTGCAACTATGTATAAAGGCTCATCAAGATCTCTAATGGTCTCACCAGGGTCAAATGTGATATATAGATCCTTAGGTTTTCTTTGTTTCTCTACCATATTCACCAAATTTTGAACTGTAGTAGTCACATCAGAAGGAGAGAAAGAGGTATGTTCAGTCTCAATCACGTTAGAGGTATGAGAAGGTAAAGGATCAGTAAAAATATTAAGATTTTGATTAGGAGGGGCTACTGATTTGTTTCCCTTATCATTCACACCTTCCATAGATAAAGTATTGTTATCAATCAAATCTTGAATCTTACTTTTTAATGCAAAACACTTCTTAGTGTCATGACCAGATTGACGATGAAATTGACAAAAAGAATTATTATCAAAGTAAGGTGGCGTTGCCTTAGAAGGGTCAACTGGATTTATGGGAGGAAGTTTGATAAAATTTGTTTGTAACAACTAAGACATAATGTTATGTAAAGATCCATTCAAAGGAGTAAATTGTCTCTCTTTTGAAAAATTTAGAAATAGGAGGCACACCTGTAGTAGCATTCACATTGTTGTTGTTGATGTTGTCATTGAATTTGATAAATCCTTTGCTTGGTTTGAACTTTGCAAATGGTTTTTGAGAACTGACACCCTTATCACTCAGAGCCATAGGCTTGGATTTCTCCAATTGACTCACAGTCAGTTGATAATTGTGAAGTGTTGCACATAATTGCGGAAAGGAAGTAAACTCAGAAAGGAGAAGTTTTTCTCTAATATCTTTTTGCAAATTAGAAATGAAAATTCTTTGAATATCATTATCAGGCACTGGAAAAGAAATTTGAGAACACAAATGCTTATATCTACCAATGAAATCAGTCACTTTTTCTTTAACACCTTGTTTAAAATGCATTAAATCAATCAAAGTGATTTTAGGACCTATGATGTTTTGAAATTTTTGAATAAAAGAATTTGGTAATTATTGAAAAGAAGTAATAGAATAGGAAGGCAAAGAGAAATACCATTGTAAAGCCTTATCGCTTAGCGTTCTAGTAAACAATTTGGCGAGCAATCTTTGATCTTAAGAAAAGTTAGTACACAAGGTTTGGAATGTTTTGACATGTGTTAAAGGATCACCTTTTCCATTATAGAGTTCCAATTGAGGGACTTCAATGTGTTTAGGAGGGACAACTCTAACAATATCAAGAGAAAGTGGGCTCGCAACATCAAATGTGGGTATATTAAACTTGGATTGACTCATAGAAGCGATTTGTTGTTGCAATGATGACACATATTTGGCAAGGCTATTAATGGTTAGTTTGGTTGAAGAATTTATGCTAGACATGTTTGATTGAGAAGGTGGTGTGATGTTATTGAAAGAAGGCATTGATTGAGAATAGGGTGGTGGAACATTATGGTAAGTAGACCCATAGGATATGATTGAGTAGGAAATGAGACATTAAAAGGAGGGATAGAATGATTGGATGAATTTCCCCCTTGTGTCACATTGATTGGTTGAGAGACAATAGGAACACTTATTGAATAAATAGATAAAGATGGAGGATTGATTGAGGAAGAGGGATTTCCCCCATGACTAATGGTTGTAGGTATGACATTTTGAGTTGATGTAGCCATGATGTTTGAAGTGAAAGTAGGAATGATAGTCATTGAAGTGTTCAAAGGAATAGAAATGATTGTTTTGTGTAGGAGGTTGTGAATAACCTAAGTTCTCAACACAACTCTTTATAGGCATGACATTAGAATCAACAATATGAGGAATGCCACGCAATATATAAATGCCATTCTTATCACTTTGAATCATGTGCTTTAGGCCTTCAATTAATGGAAGAGCTTCACTATTAGGTATTCTTGGGACATCCATCATTGAAATTTGTCAAATTGATTATCCAATTTTGAAAGTTGATCTATGGAAACTCTAGTCAAAGCCTCTTCTTCATCATTGGAATCATCAATTAGGTAAATAGGAATGTTATTAGGATGGGAAGAATTAGCATTATCCTCATTGAAAAGCTCACATAAATTAGGCTCCATCTCCTTGGTAATTAAACCTTGGGAAGCCTTAATTCTAATGCTTCGTCTAATGGGGATGGTGTAGGTAGGACTAATAGTGGTAAAACTCATGCCCTAGAGGGAAATTTTAAATTTTAAATTTGAATTTTGGGAACAAAGTTTGCAAAATTGAATTCACAAAATTTGAACTTTGTTGAAAGGAGAAATGACACAATTTCCAAAAGAATTGAGTTTTAAAATTAGGGCTAATTAAATACCACTTAATTTCAAAATAAAATTTGTTAAAATTTGAATTTTTAAACTTAGGGCAGATTAGAATTAGCCACTTAATTTCAATTTTTTTCTTGAAAGTTGTGATATTGAAATTGGGAAGTATTTTTAATTTTAGAGAGAGAAAAATTTGATAAAATCAACCAATTTTCTAGATTTAAGCAATTAAATACAGTCATAACAGTCTCCCGAAATTTCAAGGAAAAAGTGAGGGACCGTGCTAAAAGTGCACATGGTCCTCCCAACTTTTTTGGAAATTTTTCAGGGATGAAAGTCACGATGATTTTAAAGCTAACCCCAAAAAATTGGTTGATTTAACGAAATTTAGATAGGGGAAATTGAGGTTTGAATGTGAAAATAGGACCCTAATAGGGTTTTGAAAAAGACAAGAAGTTGAATTGCAAATTTGAAAAAGGTCAAACCTATTGGATAGGGCCACCTTGAAGAATGTTTAGAAAACTAAAATTGATTGAAATTTACACAAAATCCAATTAATTTTAAATATTAGGGTTTTAGGACCTAACCACTAAATTTTAAAATTTTGAATTTTGAAAAAGGGAGGGAAATTGAAATTTTGAATTTTAGGCAAGAAGACAGATCTAAAAATATTCCTAAATCTGAAAATTAAAGGTAAATTCAAGTTTTGAACAAGTTCAAATTGATTTTTAAAAATTCTAACCACTTAATTTTGTGAATTTGATTTTCAATTTTAATAAGACAATGATGAAATTGAATTTTACAAGCAAAGAAATTTTCCGATCTAAAACGATAGATAACAATTTTTACAGACACGAGTTCAATTACAATTTTTAAAACTAGGGTTTTGATTGAATTAAGCACTAAGTTTTATAATTTTGCAAGAAAATTAAACTTGTAAATGAAAAAAAATGCAATGATTTGAATGTCAAGCATGTAAGACGTTGGGTTCACCAAAATGTAATGTGGTGAAAAAGGATGATGGAGAAGTCAAGAGGAAAGTTTTTCTCTCCTCAAGGAAAGGAGTGAAAGTTTTGCAAAAGATTCTCTTCAACCTCTCATACATGTTACATTTAAAAGAGGGGGGAGAATTCACTAGATCCAATCTCAAGAGATTGAATGCTAAGTGAATTGACAATGAATTTAGAAAGTAAAAGTAACCCCTCTTTTAGAATGCAATAGGTTGAATTATGCGATTTAAGATTAAGTGTAAAAGTGACAAAGAAGTGATTATAAGTTGAGATAGAAATGCGGGATGAAGTTGTACACCTGGAATTAGCAGTAAAGGTCGAGATGAAGCTCCCTGCAAATTTAGGTGAAAGTTGTTGAGACCGTGTTGAAAGTGTACATGGTCCTCCAAAAAATCTCTGCACTGAAAAGGGTTTTTCTGCCTCTGATAATGGAGTCTGAATCTACAAATACAGTTGCGCATGGCTAGTAACCTACACACATAAAAGAAAGGAAATATTGTTGGGATTGGGGGTTTGCCTTCAAGTCAAACCCTAGTTTTGTAATTAACCAAATGATGAAAAGTACTCGCAAGTAATGAAAGTAAATGTTTGAAATGGAATTCACCTCAAGAGAGAATGCAATTGAAATGTTGATAGAGTTGTTTGAAAGGATATGTAGAATTGTATGTCACAAGAGATGTCCTCTTTAATGGTTGAATCCTTGACTTGAATGCAACACCTAGACTTGAAAGGAAACTTGAGAATGCTCAATGTTTGAAAGCAATGCTTGATTCCGCTTAGGATCACAATTTCCTCTTCATGTATGTATCTTCTTGAACTTCTTGACCTCTACAAATGGGAGAGAGAATGCATCTTATATATTCGCCAATTAGGGTTAATTGACTGATTTTTTCATTATAGGTCCGACATAGGGAAACTTTTACCGCTTTCCAAATGCAAAGCCCAATGAAGGATAAATGCAGAGGGGGCCCAAAAAAGGGCAAGGACAGGGGCACCGCGCACCTATCCTATCCTAATTTAGGATAGGAAGCAGCAAAGGAGAGTGCGGGGTGCGAGGAAATGCAAACTTTGGGCAGTGTGAGTGTGTCTTAGGTCTCCAATCAGGCTTAGGGATTCGTTTCACCAATGTGAAAACCCAAATGTGGTTGAAAATTGCAAGGTCATAATTTTATGACGCTACAGTTTTGTAATACTGTTTGATGATTTCTTGTATTGTATCTCCTATATATGAGGTGTGTGAGATAGAGGTTGTGTGTAAGAGTCTTATGGCTATTGAGTTACGTATGAATCTCTGAATAGTGGTACTCCTGTGAAGAGATTGCTCTGCAAGTATATTGTAATTTGTTTTGATTGTTGAATAATATATTGGTCGGCTTTTGGAGTTTGGGGTTTTTCTCCCATAAGGGTTTTCCCTATGTAAATCACTATGTTATGGTTTGAATGTTATTATATTTATTTCTGTTTTTTGTAACTGTTGTGGTGATTTGTAAAAGTTTTTGCATTACCCTCCTCTCAAGGTTCGTGTAGGAAGTTATTCTGCTACTTGACTTCCTTACAAGTGGTATCAGAACTTGATCACCTTTGGTTTCAGTTATGGATTGTTGGGTTTTTTGAACTAATCCAGTTTTGAGTGGGAGCTTGTGTAGAAGACACTTTTTGATCTTGTTGCAAGAATTTTTAGATGGCAAGTTCGTCAAGGAAAATAGAGGTGGAGAAATTTAATGCAACAAATTTTGAGATGTGGAAGCTGAAGATGAAAGATCTGCTAATAAACTGAGATTTGTGGGATGTTGTTAATGTGAATGTCCAAAGGCCCTCAGATCCTACTGTGGTGGCTCAGTATGATGTTATGGACCGAAAAGTCAAGGGTCTAATCAGACTGTGTCTGGCAGACTCTGTTTTGATCAATGTCCATGAAGAAAACACTACAAAGAAGCAATGGAATAATCTTGGTGAAATGTATTAAGCAAAATCTTTATTAAATTAGGTTTTCTTGAGGAAGAAATTGTATTCCTTGAAGATGGAAGAGGGTGGACAAATTGCAAACCAGTTGGAAGCATTCAGTATGTTGGTGGCTCAATTAGTATCTGTCGATGTTAAGATGAACGAAGAAGAGAAATGCCAGATCTTGATAAATGTTCTTTGGCTAATTCATTGGATTCTCATGTTATGGCTATCGGTAGTACTTCTATTATTTTCAATTATGAAGATGTGGTGGGTGCCTACTTGGTGAAGAGATGCGGAGGAAGGTATCCCTTATTTCAAAGGAAGCCCTAATTGTTCATGGAAGACCTAAGGAGAAAGGCAAGAAGAATGAGAAGCGTGATAATTCCAAATCAAGAGGGAGATAAAAATCTCTTGGAAAGTCCAAAGTCATTTTCTTGAATTGTGGTAAACTAGGTCACATCTATCAGGATTGCCAAGAAGAAGATTGATTTTGATTCTGAGTCTAAGAAGGAAGATGGTGATGCATTTATTGCATCTTTGGTGACTCATGCGGGTAATGATGCCTAGTTGATTGACTCAGGTGCATCTTTTCATATGACTTCCAATAGAGATTGGTTTTCTAAATATGAATAATTTAATGGAGGTAAGGTGTGCTTGGGTGATGATTCACATTTAGACATTTTTGGTCAAGGTAAAGTTAGAATCAGGTTTTTAGATGGTAGAATAAAAAGGATTAATGGTGTGTTGCATATCCCTAGATTAAAATAAAATCTGTTATCTATGAGAAAACTGATAGATGTGGGTGTGCAGGTAGTCTTTTCTGAAGTAGGATGTAAGATGATTAAGGGTGTTATGGTAATTTCTAGAGGTGTCAGGTTCGGTACTTTGTATAAGCTAGATGCATACACCGTTGAGTGTAATAGTACTTTTGTAAAAAGTAAATATGTGGAAGATTTGAGGGTTTCACCTTTAGCAGATGGAAATGGCTTTTGGGTACCTAAGGGTGCTCTTTCTTTTGATGCAAATTTATCTATAGATAAGACTATGTTATGGTACTAGAGGCTTGGCCACATTGGAGAAAAGGGTCTAAGAACCTTGAAAAATAAAAAACCTTGTTGAAGGTTTGAATGATTGTAATCTTGACTGATTTTTGTGAGCATTACATTTATGTAAAACAAAATTGCGTTCAGTTTTACTTGAGATCTCATACAACTTGTGGTGTTTTGGACCTTAATCATTCTTATGTGTTTGGTTATGTAGATGTTCCTTCAATTAGAAAATTTAGATATTATGTTTCATTTATTGATGATTTTAGTAGGAGGACATGGGTATATTTTCTAAAGAGTAAATCTAAAGTTTTTAGTCGATTTAAAGAACTTAAAGCAGTGGTTGAGTTGTTGATTGGAATGAAAATTAAATGTTTGAGGACTGATAATGGCGGTGAATTTTACTCTAATGATTTTGATAGATTATATAAAGACTATGGCATTAACAGACAAAATACAACTCCGTATTCTCCACAATAGAATACAGTTGCAAAAAGAATGAACAGGGCATTGATAGAGAAGGCTAGGAGTATGCTGAGTGGTGTTGGTCTAGAATAAAAAAATTTGTGTTGAAGATCTTGCTACCTGATTAACAGGTCTCCTACATCAGCTCTTGTTGATAAAATTCCTATGGAAGCATGGTCAAGTCACAAGCCTTCATTGATACATCTTAGAGTTTTTGGTTGTGAGGCATATGCACATGTGCCAAAGGAGAAGCGGACAAATTTGGTGAACAAGGTTGTGAAATGTATCTTCATTGGGTACAATTATGATGTGAAAGGATACAAGATTTGGGACCCTATTGCACAAAGGGTAATTCATAGTAGAAGTGTTATTTTTAGAGAAATTAAGTATCCTTCTATTACATTGCAGCCAGAACAGACTGAAAAGGAAGATGTGATTCAATTTCCTCCTACACTTGAAAGAGTTGAATTGAGACCCCTAGATAGGCAAGAAGTTGAGGAGAGCTCGTTTAGCTCTGAAACTTTAGAAGAGGATGAAGAACCTCCAACTTAGCTTGTTTGAAGGTCTATAAGACATAGACAACCACCTAAAAGGTATTCACCTGATGATTGGAGATGTATTTTTGCTTTGAATACTAAAGTGGATGAACCAAAATTTATAGAAGAGGCATTAGGTATGAATGATGGAGAATCCTAGAAGATTGCTACGGAAGGAGAAATGACAGCTTTGAAAAAGTGATACATGGGATCTTGTACCATTTCCTGAAGGATGGAAGCCTATTGCTTGTAAATGGGTGTTCAAGAAAAAGACTAGTTCAGATGGAAGCATTGAGAAGTATAAAGCGATGTTGGTTGCAAAAGGCTACTTTCAGGTTGAGGGTACATTGATTATGGTGAGATATTTTCTCCTGTTACAAAAATGACATACATTAGATTTTTGCTTTCTATTGTTGTTGCTTATGATTTAGAGGTTGAGCAAATGGATGTGAAAACTACTTTCCTTCATGGTGATTTGTAGGAGGATATTTATATGACATAGCCAGAGCACTATTTGGTGAAAGGTAAAAGTAATTTGGTCTGTAAATTAAAGAAATCCATGTATGGCCTCAAATAGACTCCTAGGATGTGGTACCAAAAATTTGATACATGTGTTGAGTTTGGGATTTGAGTGTTCTAAATCAAATCATTGTGTTTATTATAAATCTAATGATGATCATTTCCTGTACATTGCATTGTATGTTGATGATATGTTATTCATTGGTAAAGGGAAAGGTATGATTTCAGAACTTAAGTCTCAGCTCGGTGCTAAATTTGAAATGAAATATCTTGGTGCTGCAAAACACATTTTTGGGATGGAAATTAAAAGAGATAGAGTGAATAGAAAGTTATAGCTAGGCTAGAGTAAGTATGTGAATTTAGTGTTACGAAGGTTCAAAATGCAAGATTGTAGACCATTGTGTGTTCCTTTTACCGTTGGAATGAAATTATCTATCGCAGATTGTCCTACATCCCCATCGGAGATGGAAGACATGAGAAAAGTGCCTTACCAAAGTGCAGCTGGAAGTTTGATGTATGCTATGGTCTGCACTAGACCAGACATTGCCCAAGCAATGGGAGTTCTTGTTGGCAAATGCACACTCCAATGAGACATTGTAGGTGATTGAAGGTTTTGTCATTGATGGCAACCTTACAATCCTATGACACTGGCAAGGCAATTCACCAACACTACCAAGATCAGACTCTACACCGGCACCGACAGTAAAAGCAAGCATACCGGCACAGGAAGCCGACATCAATTTTATTGATAATATATTTTGTTTATTATTGTAAAAACATTGTAAGTTGACTTGGCATGATGTAAATTGACTCCTATATAAGAGAGATCATTGTAGAACATTGTAAGGGATAAAAAGGATTATTATGGATGAATGTAATTAGGCAAAATAAGGCAGACCTATTACGCAAATTATAGGTTAAGGGTTTATGTAAGAAGAAGAGCTATAAACCGGTACTAGATCTGGCATAGTAGATGCTATTTTGCAGCAATACAAGACATTGGATTTATATAATCCATTTTGTAAGTCAGTGAGACTTCTATTTTGACTAGTGAGCTCTAGGCACTTGGCCTTCTTGCATGTGCAGGCCCCTCTTGTAGAAGTAATATTCTCTCATTGGCCAGTAAGTGAATATTGTGGGTCACAAATCCCACCGAGCTTTTTCCCACACTAGTTTTCCTCATTAAAATATTGTGTTATGGTGTGTCTTTCATGTGGTTATTTTTATCTCTCTTTATTGCATTATTTTCTACTTACCGGTACACATTTTTAATTTGCTCTACATGTTTAAAGTTAAGAAATTCTAATTACCGGTTAGATACTGATTCACCCCCCCCCCCCCCCTCTCAGTATCTATGGGAATCCTAACAATTCTGTCCAGATATATGTCTAATGCTGGTAGAGTTCATTGGGATGTAGTCAAAAGAGTCTCCAGATATTTGAAGGGTACCTTAGAGTATTCTTTATGTTATCATGGTAATTCAGTTGGAGATAGGATTTCCCTTGATATTCATGGTTATGTGGATTCAGATTGGGTGGGTGATATTGAAGAAGATCAACCAGTGCTTATGTGTTTACTTAATTTGGTGGTGCAATTAGCTAGATGAATAAGCAACAGACTATGGTTTCTTTGTCCACTACTAAAGTAGAGTATATGGAAGCTACTCATGCTTGTAAAGAGGCCATTTGTCTTAAGAGACTATGTTCAAACATTGGAATAAAACAAGGAGCCGTGACCATTTATTGTGATAGTCAGAGTGTGATCTACATAGCTAAGAACCTGAGATTTCATGCTCGAACCAAGCACATTGATGTTCAGTATCATTTTGTCAAAGATATGGTGGAAGATGGCAGGGTGAAGCTGGTTAAGGTGGAAACTTTTATGAATGTTGCATATGCTTTAACTAAGGTTGTGAGCACAGAGAAATTTAGATGGTGTTCAGAGTCTATGGGCCTCATGGCCCCTAGCAATTGATTCCATGTGTTGATACTCCCTTTGCTCTTGCAAGGTGTTCGACAAGTGGGAGATTTATTGGAAAAATGGTGTCTCAACCTTGCAATTACATGAGGTTACTATTTATAGTAAGTTTTCATTTGAGCATGAAATGGAACAAAATTCTCCCCAAAGGTTCTAGTTGGCTAGATAAGCATTCCGGTAAAGTTACGTCGCAAGATCACAGCTAGTTTTGAAGATATTAAATTTTTCATTTTGCAGAGGTCCAATGAAAGGTTTAAATTTGATTTTTAGGACTTTAGAGGCCCTAAAATACCCTGAAAAGTGGGTGTAAATGGCATAGCCATTTACGAGGCAATAGAGAACTTCGTGATCTTTCTGACACTTCAAATGGTTCATCAATAGGATACATGATTCTCAAGTTATGGCCTTCGAAATTTTGTACTCTTGAAATAGGAAATATAAAATACATCGAATGCATAAATGAGCTGTAAAAAGGGAGGGACACATCATAGGGCATCTAGAAGGGAGATAAGGTTGGCTACACCTTATTGGGTGGTTTTAGCCCATGGCTTTGTAATATCGCTTGACGATTTCTCGTATTGTATCTCCTATATATGAGGTGCATGAGATAGAGATTGTGTGTAAGAGTCCCATGGCTATTGAGTTACCTCTGAATCTTTGATTAGTGGTACTCCTATGAAGAGCTTTCTCTACAAGTATATTTTAATCTGTTATGATTGTTGAATAATATATTGGATGACTTTTGGAGTGTAAGGTTTTTCTACAGTAAGGGTTTTCCCCACGTAAATCACTGTGTTATGGTTTGAATGTTATTATATCTATTTTTGTTTTCTGTAACTGTTGTGACAATCTATAAAAGTTTTTGCATTACCCTCCTCTCAAGGTTAATGTAGGAAGTTGTTCCACTACTTGACTTGCTTACACATTTGTCCGAGCGAGTGTGTTCGTATCAGAGACCACCTCGCACTGGAGGCATGGTAAGTTTTTAAAATTTTGCTCAATTTTTGCCTTTTTTTGGCAAATTTTAAAAATTTTCCTCTTAGCTAAAAAAATTAACATTTTTGCATATGTATATCATTATTTTTGCATGCGTTCATGTTTTTATGCAATAGTCTTAAGTGTTTCACATACGTTATTCTTTGTCACATTAGTAGTAATTTTTATGCATTCGACTATCTTTTCTCACATGTGTTCATATGTTTGCACAAGCATGCTAAATGTTGTGCAAGAGTTTTAATTGTTATGCAATAGTGTTAATTGTCATGCAAGAGTGAATGTTATTGCATAGCGTTTTATTATCATGCATGTGATCATTTTTTCTTGTGAGGTATGATATCTAACATTTCATCATGTTTTGGTTGTAGGAGAGCTTTGACATACTTAGACGTAGACAAAGTAGACCCAGTGGTCTTGATCTTCATGGTCAGTTACTTGCGGAGGATATTACACTCATTAGACATCTCAGATTGTATTATGTTCTTCATCTTCCTGAGATTATTGCCAACAAGGCCTTGGTCACTACATTAGTTGAGCGGTGGCATTTCAAGACTTGTACGTTTCATCTTCCCACTGGTGAGGCGTCCATTGTATTAGAGGATGTCTGGCGTATACTCCATATTCCCATTCATGGTGAGCAAGTCATCTATGATCATGATGACAGTCTTGTTGGACTCTATGACCTATTCGAATGTGATGAGAAGGATTTACAGATCAATGGTCACTATGATATACCATAGGCTCTTCTTGATTATGATGATCTGATAGTAGTGTTATGCAGTATTGTAGTAGGTCGACTCATCCCTGATAGACGAGGTCACAAATTTCTCATTGGATGGGGTAGAGTGATTCATGATATGATCATTTATTAGCATGTGTATGCTTGGGATCCTTGTCTTTTAGCTATGGTATACTATTAAATACATAGTGTTGTGTACTTGGGATATAGATCTAACAATCGTGTCATGACACTACTCTAGGTCTGGGCCTGGGAGCTTATTTCTATTTCTAGGCTAGTGGTTCATGTTGATTTGTAGCCTGAGGAGCCATATGCTTTGATATATACACCAAGGATTAGACATAGGGGCTCGAGTAACACTTTGTATTGGCATCATCAGATTGACATTTTGCAGCACTTTATATGGAGACCTTACTTGGATTGCCTCATTTGGGCGGATAATGACTAGCACTTACCATTCTGCAGGCACCAAAGATACCTTATAAGCAGCATTGTGGAGACACAGCGAATTATTGAGATGTATCTATCAGGACGAGTACTTAGGTGGTTTGGGGAGGTACAAGGAGTACCTATTGTGACAACTTATTGTGTACGAGTTGTTCGAGAGGTTTCTGATTGGAGAGCCTGTATACAACCACATGTGGCTTTTGTAGAGTTTGATGCACTTTGATTAGTACAATGAGGTTGGAGAGCTGGGTTTTTTATCCAAGTACGACATCTCAATATGACGCATGGTGGGTCAGACATAGGTCTATTCCACTTACAGACCCTACACTTCCTATTACACCTCAACATATATGTCACCAGAGATGGCAGAGGAGGGATATTGAGGAGGAGGGAGAGGGTTATGAGGGAGATAATGGGGGAGATGGAGATGATGGGGGAGATGGGGATGGTGGAGAAGATGAGGAGAGAGAGGAGGATGTACACATCGGTGGGGATACCAATTATAGTAGCAGTGGAGACGATGATGATTCGTCTTCAGGATCATTGAACAAGGAGGATGATGATGAGGAGATTCCAGAGTTGGACGATGTTCCAACCATAGAGGTAGGTGGTCAGGGTGGAGGACAGGGAGGAGAGGATGATGACCCACATATTTTGAGGGTACGGGTTCAAAGTTTGGAGGATGTCCTAGCCACAGAGTGGAAGAGGCAGAGGCATGATTGTGATACCTTTCAGAGATCTTATGTAGAGTTAGTCATAGAGAGGGATCAGATAGTTGGTGAGAGGGATCATCTCTAGAGGGAGCGAGATGATGTAGTGCGAAGGGTTCAGCTAGTTCAGGATTTCTATGATCAACATTTTTCTCTGGGTATAGACATTTGAACATAGTCTGATAGGCTTTATTATGCTGCACAGAAAGATTTGTACTATAAACAGCTTTATCAGGGAGTTATTCATGAGGGACAAAGAGCTCCTATTTATAGTGATTTTAGGGGCCGATCAGGTTCTAGCAGGTCTACCTCGTGAAGGACTAGTTGTGGGGGTGTGATGGGTCCACCTCGGACATTATTAGGGCATCCTGGAGCAGGATCTAGTAGATAAGATCCACCTTGGGATAGAGGCAGTGTTGGTTGAGACATTATTGATCATGTTATATAAGCCTTTAGGCATTTTTGATGATTGTATTCTGACACATTATCATTTTTGAGTTATATATATGATATGAATTTTTGTTATGTTTAGTTTATGTGATGGATGATTTCTATATGCTTTAATTTAAAGAATGATTTCTATATTCTTTCCTATTGTTGGTTCCCCAGATGGGGTTTACACTACAAGAAGTATAAACCAATTTGATTCTTCAGATTATCTATGAAGAAGCCAACTCCAATTATCAATATCTTGGCCTTGAATTCCCTTTTATAGAAAATAATGGAGCAAACAATTTGTGGGCCAGAGAAGTCACATGTCACTCAAAAATGATCGGTTACCCATAATTCTATTACAAAATATTCCTCTTAAGGAATGTCACAACCACGACCAAATGTCTGCAACTGATTCATCTTGACACTTTATGCATTTTTTTCCTTTTCGTTGTCCTCGACGAAGATCTGAGACAAGCCCACCTTCTTATTTCTCACGTCCAAAAAGTAACCGCTACAAAGAAACAAAATTGTTTGCCAGACTATCACATCACACAATTAGCTAACTAACTATTTGTTGTCCTCATTCATCCTTTAAGTAAGTATTACTCCATTCGCCATATTCTTCATCTGATGGCCATTTGAAATTCATAACCTCATCAACTTTTTCTCTATATGGAGTATACTTAACTACCACTTGATTCGCCTCTCTTTCAAAAGATTCAAAAAATGTTCTTGTATTTATTATCTTGTCTATGTTGTCCTCCAGCATGCCAATATCGAGATCTTCACAAATTAGCTCCACTTGGGCATTGATGACTCTTTGTGCCTCTTTTCTCCAAAATTTAAAAGGCTTAATTTCCCCACTTTCATCCTCAATATCTTGTATAAGTGTTGCATTCAGTTCACTCAAACTTCTCATCAACTCCCTTATCTTCCTTTCTATATTTTCTGGCAGCATCTAGGCTTCCTGCATTGACTTTACCAAAAAAAAGGTTGGCCAAAGTGTAGGTGGCTTCTCAGCATGGTACTTGGAATCCATTGACATTATTCTAAGCTCATTTCCCCTTTGTAACCACTTTGTAAACAAAGGGATTGCAAATTCCTTATCTCTGTCAAAACTTTGAATAACATTAAACAATAAAGAATATAAATAATGCATGCTATTTAATCTACTATCTACCTTCTCAATCAAATGAGTTAGCATTAAGCTAACTATCTCTCTTTTCTTGATGGAAGACTGGTCTTCTGACTTCTTTAGCTTAATTTCTAACTCACTGATTTTCTTCAAGATTTGGGCTCTTGTCAGATCAATTGATCTAGTGGGATCAAGCTCTTCATCAACATTTGGCACTAATGGTATGATTGGAATATAAGTCTCACTGTCAAATTGAATTGTTGCATCTATTTGTGAGATAGGTGGAGACCTAGACATTGATGGGACTAATGCAATTGTAGGAACTAAAGATGATGCTCCTATCTATTTCTGCTCAAGAAGCTGAACTTTAGTCTGCAACTCCACACACCTTTGTTGAACTACATTATAATCATTGAAAAAACTTCTCAAACTTCCTCATTAGTTCCTCCTTTTCCATAGCCTTCCTTTTTGAAGTTTTATGGGCCAATTTGTCCACATCAATAGCTAACTTTGAGGCCTCTACATTTGAAGTATCAGAGGCTCTTTTTATAATGAGGCTTCCCTTCAAGTTTGGATTTATATTATTGATATCAGGCCTCTTAGGCCCCTGTTCTAGTACCCATATTGCCAAGTTTGCAGAATCATCTACAAATTATGATCCTTTCGGTTCTTCTTAACTGAATTGTTGATCTTTTGATTTCCTGATTGCATCAAAGGCCACTGCATCAGCTATGTCCCATTCTGGAAAAATTAAAACTCTGACCTGATTTATGATCATACCGCATTCATCTGCAGTCATTCTTTTGAACTCTCCCATCATTTCATTCTCAAATTCTTCCTAATTCTCTTGATCATACCTATTTGGCCTTTGGGCATTTCTCTTAGCACTTCTCCTCTTATATTCATCTATCTTCATTTTCCATATAAGTTGCAGGAAGGTCGGGCTTCTTACAAAGGCTTCATCCTCAAAAAATCTATCACATGCCTACTTCCTAGTATCTCTAAAGGCTCTACCCCAAATATCCAAAGGAGTGGGGTCCAATTCCAAAGTGGGAGGCACATGAGGAATACCATTGTAGTGACAAATATAGAGATGCATGATTTCTATATGCTTTCGTATGATGTATCTATTATGATGAATATGTCTATATGTGGAATGCACTGTAAATGATCTTTAAATATGTTAATGATCCTAAATGATATGAAATGACTAAATGAATGGTCTTAAATTAAAATCATATGAACTATAAGAATCTATATGAATCTTAATGAAAATGAACTTAAATATATCTTATATGAATTAAAATGAATGTTTAATTAATTATGAATCATATGTGTCTAAATGAATGCAACATGTTTTTCTTGACATATGCCAAAATATATTTTTACCCTTTTTGACTCAATTACCCTTTAGAAGAAATGCTAGTAGGATGAAAGAGAAAAAAGATGATCAAGGAATGAATTTAGATGACAAGATAAGAAGTGATTTAGAGGAAGAAAAATGATCAAAGAAAGAAATAATGAGGAAAGAATTAGCAGAACTAGAAATACACAAATGAGATGCAATGAGAATGATAGATTCACAAACTTGTGTTTTTATTCATAGCACAACATATTCATCATTGAGCCTTATTATGTAACAATGGATCTTTGCACATTATGGTACAGGGAATTAAAATATAGAGATATCTCATTGAAGAAACAAACATGTAGCAGACAAGGAGTGAACCCTCAATTCTGGGAATAATGCTAGGGGTTGCGGTATGTGCAGTAGTCACACACATAACTATGCATGATATTTTGCATATGATATTTGTTGAATGAACGTACCAATCATAGACACCCACTAGAACTATTACCCTAGAACTTCATTGGTCCACACCACAAAAAACAAACAAAGAAAAAAATAATGTCCATCACGGCTCCTCTAGTCACTTGTGGACATCCTTGAGTAGCATAGGAACATAATTTGTTGTCAAATAATAAAAGATAAAGACTAACTAGGACAAAATCCAATAGCCATACTAATATGTGCCTTCATTCTTGATTTATTTACATGATGGTTGATAATGTCCGATCTCAGAAAGTTTGGACCTTGTTTAAGACTGACCTATTTGATTTTGAGTGTACCCATCTCTGTTTAAGACAAGATAATTATCATTTGATATGGATATATGATGATTGATAAGATAGCTTGATCAGTTGATTGCTGATTTTTTATTAGATAGTTGTATCCTTTGTTAACTTTGTGCGAAGTGTTTGTTGGATATCTGCTAGGGTGTTTGATTCTTGCGAGACATTTTATTGCAATTTTTTAAAATTGTTTTTCAAATTTTTAGTTCTTTCAAGAGCTTTTTCGATGTTTTTGAATGATTTTTGTCATTTTTCGACGTTTTTGATTGATTTTTTCAGGATCATATATGGATTTTTTTGGTATTTTCTCATAATCATATATGATTTTTTTGGACTTTTCAGTTCTTTTTATGCTTTTTAGGATTTTTCTAGAACTTTTTACGCTTTTTCAAGATATTTTCATCCATGCTCCCAGTGTGCAAACCTATATGATACGATGATCTAGGTGATGTACATAGAGACAATGAAGTTTTGATATGAAGCTATGCTAATGCAGTATGCAAGATTAAAATGCACTTTCTATTTGAACAAGGATGAGTGTATGTGTCTTTCATTCTGAAATGCACTAAGTGGATTAAAGGTGTGAAACATTTTAGAGATAGGAGTTCAATTAATTCTGAGAAGACTTAGAACCATCTGACCTAACACACTATGTAACCAAGATTTATGAATGGAAGCATAGAAAAATTCTCCATCAATTCTTGAAACTTTGATCCTCTTTTGCCTATGTGTGTGTAACTGAATTTATTCCCTTGGAATCTTATATGACTAGATACGTAGTTATTCTGACTTCAAAAGAATCCTAGATAGAGCCTCGCTGCCAGTAAGTTTTAAGGGCTCCAATGAGATAATACACTGTAATATCATGAATATTGATTCACTTCTAGTAGGCTTTCATAGCCCTGATGGAGTTACCTGCATGTTCCCATAGTCAATCTTTAAGATTGCACTTGTATGCATGATATTTCAGTTATATATCGTTGCTCTTTTTTCCATGATATTTTGATATTAATTTTGACATATCATTTTTTTTCTTTCCTTGACTTGTAAGTAATGAAACCTACATGGGTATGATGATTACAATGGCGCTGAAGCAAAATATTAGATTTTTCACTAGTCATATGATCAACTAGGTATCTGTAATAGCTTAGAGAATTTTGATAAATGTGTGAGATATAACAATTAATAGATTTTGGATAACAAAACTAGAACATGAAACCTCTACCCAAGAACAAATAAAGCTCCATCACAGGATGACATTGAAGATGAATGACCTAGGACTACCGTAAACTTCATGTACTAGTATCTAGGAAATGAAACTACCTCTTCTCCTCTTGAGTACGAATAGGTAAAAATCGAGCAATCTCCTTAATCTATTGATGCAACTATATGTTAATGTCAAAACTTATATGCTATGAAGATTGTGAATGCGATGCACTTGAAAAGAAACTATATGTAATGTAGTGATGTTTTAAGAAAATGATATGCAATACAAAAAGTAAAACCTACATTAACCTAGCCCTTAGATGTAATATTGTCTAAGGTGCATTTTGTTCATAGGGTCCGAAAGTGGATCTCCCTCCATGGTATCCAAGTTATATGCTTCGTTTCCTATGACCCTTGTTATGATGAAAGGACCTAGCCAGTTAGGTTCAAACTTTCCTAGCTTCTCACATTTTGCTAGGTTCCTTTGATTCTCCTTGACAATTAGATCTCCTACTTCAAAATTCCTTGGCCTTACTCGTTTATTGTAACTCCTTCTTATTATGTTATGGTATCCTTGCAAGTGATTGAAAGCAGTTTATCACTTTCCATCAAGCAGTTCAATCTCTTCCAATCTTTCAACTCAATAGTCTTTCTCTGATATGATGGTTTTTAAGGAGACTCTTAAAGAAGTTAGCTCTACTTAAATGGGTAGAATTTCTTCTGAACCATAGAATAATGAATAAGGTGTTGATCATGTAGGTGTGTGCGCCCCTATTCTATAAGCCCAAAGAGTGGGACTTAACTATAGATACCAGTCCCAACTTGTGTCAGTGACAACTTTCTTTAGGATCTTCAATATTGTCTTGTTTGTTGCCTCTGCTTGTCCATTACTTTGTGGATAATATGGCATTGCAAATCTTTTTTGTATCTAGAATTTTTCAAACAGTTCTTTCATTTATTGATTCTTAAATAGACGTCCACTGTCAGTCAGTGTACACATAGGGACTCTATACTGGCAGATGATGTATTTAAGCATGATTTTTTCTATCTTCTTACCAATGGTGTATGTTAGAGGGATTTCCTCAACCCAATTGATAAAATAATCGATAGCCATTAAGATGAATTTGTGCCCATTGGATGAAGTAGGATTGATTTTTCCAACAAGGTCTAACTCCCACTATGAGAACGGCCATGGTGATGTGATAGGTTGGAGATCCTGTGTTGGTGCATGAATGAGGTCCCCATGTAATTGACACTGTCTATATTTCTATAATTGGCCAATAGTATCCAGTTCTCAGTAACTTCTTTTCTAGTGTTGGACCACTTGAATGTCCACCACAAATTCCATCGTGTACCTCTTTTAAGGCAAGTTGTTTTTCTTCAGTATTAAGACATCAAAGGAGTGTCCCATCAAGGTTCTTTCTATACAATGTGTGCAATAATGGCATGTCGGGATGATTGACGAATGAGATTTTTCTTTTGGTTTCTTGACAGATCAGGAGACATGTACTAATCATGTAAGTATATGTATATCTTATTAAACTATAGGGATTCAAGACCCACAATTACACACACATAATCTAATAAGGGAATCTCATATGTTGGGACCATCAATTGTTCTATAATAAACTCGAATTGAGTTTCATTGTTAGGCATGTCTAGGAGAGACCCTACTATAGCCATGGCATCAGCTGCCTTGTTCTATACTCTTAGAATTTGTTCAAAGGTGATATTGGTGAAGTGGTGTTTTCAATCTTCGATCATTTTCTTATAAGGCATGAGCTTATCATCTTTTGTTTTATAATCATCATGGACTTGGTTGAAAATTAGATGTGAATCACCATACACTTGTAGTTCTTGTATCCTCCATTGTATAGTTGTGTGAAGTCCTATGATGAGAGCTCCATATTTAGCTATATTGTTTGTATAGGGAAAATTGATTCTGAATGTCTTCTGGATAGAGTCACCTTGAGGGGTGATGAAAATAATCCTAGATCCTGCTCCATGATTTGTGTAAGAACCATCTAAGTACAATTTCCAGGTAGTGGATGTTGTCAGTGTATACACAAATTCATCTAGAAAATTCACTAGTAACGGGTGACTATCTTGCAAAAGAAATTCTGCTAATTGGTCTACTATAACCTGTCCTTTGATTGCCTTCCTATCTATGTCTTCTATGTCAAAATCACTTAAGATCATGACCCACTTGTCTAATCTTCCAGTTAGTGTTGCTCTACTTAAAAAATACTTGAGAGGATCAAAGTGTCCTATGAGTTGTACTTTGTGACTCCGCATATAGTGTCTAAGCTTTTGAGATGCGAAGATCACTGCTAGACAGGCTCGTTCTATGGGAGTGTAATTAAGCTCATATCTGATGAGGGTTCTACTTATATAGTAGATTGCTCTTTCCTTTCCTTGGTCATCATGTTGCACCAAAAGGGCTCCCAAATATGAGTTTGTTGCTGATACATACAGTAATAAAGTCTTGCCTAGAGTCGGTGGAACTAACACTAGAGTGGTCAAAAGATAATCCTTTAAATCCTGAAAACATTCTTGACACTCCTCGATCCATTTGAACGTGACTCCTTTCTTGAGTAAATACTGAAATGGGTTACATTTATCTGGTAGTTGTGCTATGAACCTTCTTATGGATTGTAGTCTTCCTTGTAACCCTCTTAACTGCTTTGACCTTTGCTGGATCTACCTCAATGCATTTGTTAGAAATAATAAAACATATAAGTTTTTCGGTTATGGTCCACTAAACACACACTTATTTGGGTGTTATCTGGCATTGTATTGTTCTAATCGATCAAATATATTAGCTATATCTTCTAGATGATTGTCTCTTGTATTTGACTTTGCCAACAAATCATCAACATAACATTCCATGATATTGTGTATCATGTCATGGAATAATGTTGTCATGGACCTTTGATATATTTCCCCAACATTCTTAAGACCAAATGGAATTACGTTCCAGCAGTACATTCCCCATGGATAGGTAAATGCAGTCTTGTGCTGATCTTCTGGTGCAATCCTGATTTGGTTGTATCTTGAGAAACCATCCATGAGTGAAATCATTTCATTCCCAATAGTTAGATCAACTATCATTTCTATGTTGGGTAATGGGAAATCATCCTAATTAGGACATGATTTGTTTAAATCTCTGAAAGTTGTGCAAATCCTTATGACCCCAGTAGTTTTGGTTACTGGTACTAGATTGGATATCCACTTTGCATAGTCAATAGGTGTAATGAATCCCACATTCAAAAGTTTTTGTAGTTATACTTTTACCAATAATGTAATCTGTGGATGCATCTTTCTAAGTTTTTTCTTGTATGATTTGATCCCTGGTAATAGTGGTAAGTGATGAAATACCAACTCTGGGTCGAGGCCTGACATATCTGCATATGACCAAGCGAAATTGATTAGGCATTGTTTGAAGAACTGTATGAACTTGTTCTTTTCTTCATGATTTAATAATTTAGCCAAGTGGATATTGTGTATAACCTCTCCTTCTTCTATATTGACGTCTTCAGTCTTTTCCACAATCAATGCAAAACTTTCTTGTTCGATAGGGAGACTGTCTAACTTGCTTTTGTCATTGCTATCACTTTCATTTAGATCTTCTAATCTAGAGAAACTTGCCTCACCAAAGTAAATTGTTCTATCCAACTCTATAGAAAACTTTACCTTATGATCATCATAGGGAAACCCTTCTCTAAAACCAAGGAATTTTGTTATGGCTTCATCATTCTCAAACTAGTCTAGACTTGGCGACTATTCTTTATCACAGTCAATCAAATCTGAATGTATGAGGGGTAAGCCCTTGTTCTCTTCTATTGGGGAAGCCTCTGATATCATGCATACCTGGTTATTCTGAACATATTTTACTACTCCTAGGTGAATTTTCTTGTCTTTATAATCAATACCATCATCAATGAGCGGTTGATTGTCACCTACCATGTCTATTGTTTGTGGGCTATTGTTGTGAAGAGATAGAAATTCATAATCATGACAATCTATCACACTTTCTATGTATGTCCCAATGTCTGACATTGCTTCATTTATCTCATCTCCTTCCTCAATAGGTGATAAGGAAGTTTCAGCTGTAGTAATGAATAATGGAATCTATTCCTAACTTAGGGACCTTCTTTCTGTAATAAAGATTGATCTCAATCTGGGTATAAGACATTGTAGTCTTTTTTCATCTGACTCATTTAGTAGAGGTTTATTTGTTTTCCTCGGTAGAATATGCCTGAAGTTGGTATAATCTAGGTAATAGAATTGTTTGTAGGTGTTAACCCAGTCTTTGTTACTTCATTCGTTGGTCCTAAACTAGTCTTTGTGAGGTCACATTTGTTGGTATGAAACCTATCTCTGTGACCACATTCGCCTGTGATGAACTTTCAGGTACCATATTGTTGGATAATGCCTCATTATTTTCTTGCAAAAGACGTTTGAGATCTTCACCATTTGATTCCTCTCTAGGATATGTTTCTTCTTCTTTAGTTCTATGAGATGAGGGAGGAAATACCCACATCGATGCATCACTATGAGGTACTTTCTAAGACTCATGTCTAGGCATATTTAATATGTCAAGTATATGTTTTCTTGCCTTTGTTATATTTTTGGTGTGTTTGTACCCCAACTCTTTATTATCTAGGTTCTATTAAGGTACGACAGGTTCTATTCCCCTTTGTTTTTATGGTCCCAAGCCTGTGGTACCATCATAACCATGTTTTTGTAGCATTTTGAAACTATCGCCATAATGGTTTGAGGGTAGCCTGACTATTGGCATGTCATCTTCTTCTTTATATAACCATTAATTAACATCTTCATCTAAGGATTCTTCTTGTAAGTCTCCTCATCTAATGAATGAGCATGAATCTGAGTACTTGACTATCTCTTTTCCTTTATCTTGTTTTGTTAGAACAGTTTAAGGTTTCTCAAAAGATCTAGTAGAAAGAGATAATTGTCTAGCATTTGATGTACCTGCAATGGAATGTTCCCCGCATCCAACTTCTTTAATCTATATAGAGGATGCCTGAGGTGTAGCTTTTTGTGTTTTTGTAATTGCCAATGAGTTCATTTGTGTAATGAATGGGGCTACTTGATTGATAGGTACCTGATTATCCACACTTTCCTTTAAATGATTACAATGTTGAAACGAGTCTGGATCGCCATGGATGGTGATTTGAATGTCGTTGTGTGTAAATTTGACACATTGGTGGAATGTTGAAGGTACAACCTACATGGCATGAATCCATGAGCTGCATAATAGTATGTTATATCCCAGTTCTCTATTCAAGACTTGAAAGGTAAAATCTATTGTGACAAGTCCTACTTGCACTAGTAATGTAACTATACCTTTGGAAAGGCGTTCTTCATCATCATATTCCTTGATGTTTATTTTCTTTGTAGGATCAATATGAAATTCAAAATAGCTCAATGCTTTGATCAAATTTAGTGTACAAATGTTAAGACCAGCTCCCCCATCTATTAGTACTCTCCTGGCTTTCTTCTTATGTATGTAAGCCTCTAGATGTAGTGGATCATTGTGAAAGGGTCTATCAATAGGAATATCCTGCTCTGTAAAAGCAATATGGCTAGAAGCAGCCAAATTCGCTACCATGGATTGAAAATTATTTTTATCTATATCCTTGGCGACCACTGATTCTTGAAGAGTTTTTTCTAGGATAGCTCTATGATTTGGCGATATGTGCAATAAGTCAAAGAGAGATATTTTTGTCGGGGTTTTCTTTAGTTTCTCAGCCACGTTATAATTTCCTGTTGCTGGTGGATGATTTGATGGTACCCCTTGTAAGGTTACTTTTGATCAGCGAGTGATTACTGCACAATCTTTGTCTCTTGAATTTATTGTTATAGTAGTCATTGTGTTATATGTTGTGCTATCAAGGTTTATTTCATATCCCCTCTCATAATCATCATGTGGAATTTTCACAGCCATGAACTCTGCTATGACCTCATTGTCTTCGAACCATTCTGAATATGGTGGCTCTTGTTTCCCCCAGTCTATAAGATAGAGATTCTTATCTTCATCATACCTTAGTACTACTAATATCATGCAAACCTAGTTATCACAATTATCTGTCCATTGACTTTTCTCACCATCATGTGTTATATCATCAAGTTTATCTTTTGAGATAAATATGGTTGCATCTCCTACATTAATTGCATGAATGGTATAGTCATATGAGACCCTTGTGTAGTTAGCAGCATTGTCTTGTGTTCCTGATGATGATGCCTTTCCCTTATCATTTTTGATAAAAGGGTCTTTAAAGATGGTGTGATTTGTGTTTGTTGAACCTTTTTTGTGTCCACTATGATATCACCTTGGTCTATCAAATCATGAATTAGGTTCTTCAACTTGTAACAATTTGCATTCTTATGACCCTTTGTGTGATGATAGACAGAGAAATCATTATCATTCCACTAATTTAGTTTGAAAGGACCTGGTTCATACACTCTAACCTCTAGAAAATTGATCACATTTGTTTGTATCAATTTCTTCAACGTTGATTCAATGGGCTCTCCTAGTGATGTGTAATTCCTTCTTGGGACATTCATTCTTGGAAATCTTGTATTTCTAGCTGGTGTAGCATTTGCATTTGTCAATACTGTGTTATTTTGTAGATACTGATTTTTATTCTGAAATGACAATTGACTTCATCCTTGTAAAGACACAGTTGGTTGAATTTTGTTTACTACACGAGCGTCTACAACACCGTTATTGGTCACATTCTTCTTTCTTGGCCAAAACTTAGGTCTATCATTGTTTGTGTTGTTTGTATAACCTCCATACTTTATAATACCTTGTTCTATAGGCCCTTTCTTGCATTTTATGGATTTTTCCATGATTTGTTTGAATGTGGTCAAACACTGCATTTGTATTGGGTATTCAATCTACGAAATTAAGTTCTCTGAAAAAATGTCAATCTGCTCAATCTCTGGGATAGTACTCTTGCATCGTTGATAGAGAGATCTCCATCTTTGTAAGAAGGATGCAAAGGTTTCATTTTCATTTTGTTTTGCAGTGCATAGATCCATTAGTGTGATCAGGGTATCTATGTTATGTGAGAAATTTACAATGAACTATTCAGCTAGTTCGCCCCATGATGTGATCTTTGGTGGAAGGTGTGAAAACCATTCCAAAGTGGGACCTTCGAGAGTTTTAAGAAATAATCTCATTAGATAGGTGTCCTCATGTGCAACCTCTATACATGCCGTAAAAAATTCTCTTATGTGATCCCTAAGATCACCTTCACCTTGATATCTATCAAATTTTGGTGTTTCAAAGTGAGGAGGGAATGCATGCATGTATAGTGTATGATCAAAGGGATAAGGACATAAGTCCTGCATTATATAACTCTTCTTGTCATTGCCTATTTGCATAGTTGTTACTTTTTGTTGGAGATTATGCACTTGTTGGGTTAGAATTTCAATTGGAGTTAATGTTGCACTTTGGGCATACATGTTTCCCACAAAATAATTAGTGGTAGTGTAAATAGGAGCTTGTTGAAATGTACCATAACTGTAATTATGCGTGCTAGGGCTTCCGCTAGGTGTTGTGAAATAAGAAAATTTTGAACCTATATTGGGTTGAGTTGCACCCATGATGTTAGCGGATCTTGGATTTATGTTCTAATGACTATATGTAGAACCGATTGAGTGGGATACTAGAGGTTGTTTTGTACTTGTTGTATGCAAGATATGTGAGGGGTATGTTTGATTTGGTGTAGAATCACTTGATATCGCTAGCATGGTTTGAGACGGTGCAGTAGCCTGCATTTGTGTGTTTATGTTCATAGTTGATGATGATGCACTAGCTTGAGAACTTGTGTTTGACACCAAAGTTGCTTGGGTTGATGATGTTGATGCACTTTGGGAGGAACTTGAAGTCATAGCTTGTGTTTGTGTTACATTAGGTATTTGAACACTAGTCTGAGTCAACATTATTCATGGTGGTAAGATGGTTGTAACATCAAAACTTGGAGGTAACTTGGCACCATTTTGTAATAACAAGGAAAGATATCTATCTCTGTCATTATTTATGAGGGCGTTTAGGATCATGAGGACTGATGGATCTTATTGGGCTGCCTCAATCTCTTCTCGTGTCAATTTTTGTTGTATCTCTTGTATTGTTGGCATGGTGTAAAAGTTCAACTATTGATAGTTTTGACTATCTGACATATCCATGTTCCAAGTAGGGTTAACTAATGGGTCAGTGTTTGGATCCATCTACCCTTTTCTTTTTGTGATCTTGTGATGGGAACTTAAGACTACTATATAAGGACACTTAAGACCTAAAAGATAAATGACTTATGAAAGATGTAGGGTATGAATGCAAGACTCTAGACTTAGGAATAGTGATGCATGCAAAAACTATACCAACTCAATAATGGGGATTAGGACGTGGAATTTGATGAGGAATTTGATGAGGAATTTGTTGAGAATGTTGGTGTTGTAATGTGGGCTTCTCAAGCCTTTCTTGAAGTAGTTCTTGTGCAATTTCCCTATCAATTCTATGGGCTATCTTATACTTGTGGTCTATCTCAAACTTGACTCCTTTGTAGTGAGATGCACTTGTCTTTAAATCCCAAGCCAAGTTATCTAGACCGTCAAGAATTTCACGTTGACCACCATTTGGTACTAGTTTAGGTTGTTCAAAGGGTAACAAACCATCACCTGGTAGACCTATTTTAACTCATGAAATGACCTTCTAAGATGACAATACAAATGGTGAAGGACTGTAACAGACATATATGGGGTCTAGACAAGGACTAAAATGAATATTGTGAAGACACTAGAATGAGGACTTTATAAGAACTATGTAAGACCATGTAAGGACTTATGTGAAGATTACGACGATGTATATGAGAATTCTATGAGGATTACGAGTATGCAAGGACTTATGCAAAGTAAGGACATAAATGAGGACTATAACTAGGATGATAATGAGGACTATGCAAGGACTTATGTAAAGTAAGGATGTAAATGAGGACTATAAGTAGGATGATAATGAGGACTATGCAAGGACTTTATACAAAACCTAAGGACTCTATGGAAATCTATGATCACAAATATGGTAAGATGTTTATGCTGTGAAACTTTTGGACCTTGTTGAATTGTATGATGTTTCAAGGTAGACTTTGTTTTAAGTAACTCTATTTGTAGGAAAAGTATTTTTTCAGTTTTGAGAACATTGTCTAAAGATAAGTATAGCTAGATGAATTGTGTTCTGAAAAAACTGAGAATTCAGAGTCATGCAAAGTAGGGTCTAAAATAGCCCAAGATGAAGACTGGCTCAATACTAGTTTAGCACAACAGTAAATGAAAAAACATAACAAATAATTTCTTAGGCTAGATATTGGAAACCATTCGATGAGGCCCTTACAATAAAATACCGAAACAAGATGAATAGCTAGAGAGTCTAGTAGAATTGGCTCCACTCCATGGCACACACTTCTTGGGTATGCCAGTCTCCCTTACCCCGAAGATCCTGAGATATGATCACTGGGGGATTTTTGTCTCATAATGTAAGGGACATGAAGGGTATCTATGGCGTATGATGTGCTCCTAGAATCACGAATATAGGATTTTTGGATACTAAATTTGGCTCGTAGAGGGGAAATTTTTAGGGTAAATCAGGTGTATATACATGCGGTGGCTAGCTCATTTAAGAGATATCCTAGCCTGTAGAACACAAGTTTTTATGCATCTGGAAAACAAGCATCAAGGGATTTTGACTTTCATCAAGACCACAGAGGTATTTGCATGTCGATACTAAGGGAAACCATTGGTATACCACAATGACACTAGTTAATTTATGGTTTTCACCAAAACACATATATTTATATAGTGGACTGAAAGAGAGCACCGCTTGGGTCGTTCCCTTCTAGAACTAGTGGGGTTCCAAAAGGCAGGCCCTAATTTCTAAAAAAAAAAAATTTGAGTGTTGCTAACACTTTTCTCTTGCACCTACGACCATGATAGCCAAAGGGAGAGGATAGTGTGTGTTAACAATGGGACCGCTCCAAACAAAGAGCAAGCGCTCAAGATTATTCCTTAAGATAGCAATTTGTAATTTAATCTAATGATAAGCCAAATTCACGTGAATTTTAAAGCCCAAAACCAGATGTGAGATATGCATGTGCATGTCTATTTTTAACACCACAGTGAAGTGTGAGATCATGCATGTCAATTTTAATTCAAGATTTATTTTAAGCACCAAGATGAAGTGTGGGATCATGCATGTCAATTTTTATCCGAGATTTATTTTAAGCACTAAGATGAAGTGTGAGATCATGTATGTAAATTTTGATCCAAAATCTAAAATTGAGTTAACCCTAAAGGATCCTACAATCAAACTATTAGTAGTCTCAAAATAACCAAGAATGATCCATCCTTCTCTGTAATTTTGCCACACGCTGCAAACAAGAAATCAGTAACCAAAAAAACACACAAAAACCAAAAAACGGAAAGCCAATTATCTACCAAATGAATGCGAAACATTATACTAATGAATGTGAAAACCCTATTGCACGAATGCGCAAAACTAATAGAACAATTGCAGGAATCTATCAAAATGCTTGCGCAAATTTGACAGCATGATTATGCAATCAAAAGAAAAAATAAAAAATAAGCAAGAAAAACACATAAAAGCCAAAAAAGCAGATTGTTGGCAGAATATTTAGAAGATCTAGAATCTCAAACAGGTTCCTTGAATAGTATGATATTTGTGTATGTATTTGAGGATGATCTTCCAATAATGGTAATAAGCAGCTTCATAGATTTGATCTTTTTCTTTTAGCTTATCTTTTAATGCTCTATGAAACTCCTTGTATTGTCTTCTTTTTACTGCTCTCACTCTATAACTTGAAATCCTAAATTTCACCTTTATAGCCATAAGATGTCATCCATTTAATATAGCATACAAAAATAAACTCTTCAGATTTGTAGAAACGAAAGAGAAATTTAGACAGAAGAGAAGATGACAAATTGATAGAATAAAAACTAACTAAATGCAAGTTTAATCTAAATGAATGCAAAAAAGTATGAAAATGAATACGAAAATGTATCAAGATGAATATGGAATCGTGTCTACGTGATTGCGCAATTCTATCTAGATGTTTGTGAAAAATTGTCTATGCGAATGCGATATTTTGTCTGGACGAATGCGAAATTGTTAGGTGTGCTTGTGAAATCCATACAAAACCTACAAAAAAACCTAAAATCTGTACGATTATGCAAAAACACAAAGGAAATAGAGAAGATTAATAAGTTGTAGTTCACGTTGAGCTCACCAAATGTTTGTAGATAAAATTCATCATATTTAATCATAATCAAATGGAAATCACGAATCCCTATCTAATCAAAGAATCCTAAATAAACCTGATGCTCTGCAAAAAGGATTAGAAAATCTATTTGATAGCAACACACACAAGAGCACAAGAAACAAACGTTAGTGTTAGCAACAAAAGATTATCCTAAACAGGCATATCAAGAGAGATATTAAGCATGAAATAGAAAGCATATAAACATAGAATGAAATAGCTAATCAAGATGCTCATAGTTGCTCCTCCCTTGTTCCTCTCCTCTCCAAGTCCCAAATGAGTGTAGCTCTCAGCTTTTAGCACTAGCCATGGATGCCATATGGAGATTCAAGATGGTTGAATATGATAAGCAAATACTATGCAAGAGTAGATAGTGATGCTATGAAAAAGCTCTATGTTAATGCCAGTATAACAACAATACTCTAAAATGCTTCTCCTTTTGCTTGAGGAGAAGGGTTCTATTTATAGAAGAAATAGGGAAATGAAGGGTTAAGATTGAGCAATCTTAACAAGGGTTAGGATTGAAAGTTGGGGATCCATGTGCACAATTGGCACCAATAAAATGGTGACAAGTTTCAACATAGGATTGGGTTGAGAGAAGAGGTTGGAGGCATTAAAGGCCTGAGAAGACCTCATGGTTATCTAGAAGGCAAGGGTCAAGTCTAAATTAAGATTACCCACTGGATTAGGAGTTAATGCAAGGATAAACCTTTGTGCAAATGATTAAGAGATAATCATGGTCAAAGCATTAAAGGCTTGATGAGACCTTTGGGTTGGGTAGAGGTTGAGTCAAAACAAATGTTTTAACCATGTGGGAGGGTTTGAGGTAACCATTAATGGTTATTGGAGACTTTGGGGATTAAGTGGTTGAAGGTTGAAAGCCTTCAATGGTTATCAAAGACTTTGAGCCATTTAGTGGTTGAAGGTTGGAAGCTTTCAAAGGTTATCCAAGACTTTGAGGGTTAATTTGTTGAACACACAAAGCATTAATTGCTTTTCAAAGACTTTGGAGTCTTTGAGAAGTGACTCCAATTTGCTTAGGAATGTGACAATATTTAAGGGATGGATTTAGGCTAATTAGGAAGGGTTTAGAAGAATCTAGAAGGGGTTTAGGCATACAAGTGGATTTTGTAGGAAAATGCAAGTGGGAGAAATTTTGGTATTTTCAATTAAAATAAAATCATTTATTTCAATTAAATGGTGTAAGTTGCATTTGGATAAATATTTAAATAAATATCAATTTATTTAAATGAGAAAAAGAAGATAAAGCATTAAAATGCTTGAAGACTTTGAGGGAAACCATTAAAGGCTTGAAGACTTTAAGGAAAACCATTAAAGTCTTTAAGAAGATTATAGAAGGAAGCCATCAAGTTTGAAGACTTTAAAGCCATCAAGTTTGAATACTTTAAGGGAAACCATTAAAGGTTTCAAGTGGGTGAGGATAAATAGGATTTTAAATAAATAATTTATTTAAAATAGTTGTGCAACTTGCTTTTGTAGGAAAATACAAGTGGGTGGAGGATAAAGGTGATTTAAATAAATTATTTATTTAAAATAATTGTGCAACTTGCTTTTGTAGGAAAATACAAGTGGGTGGAGGATAAAGGTGATTTAAATAAATGATTTACTTATTTAAATGTGAGAGGTGGGATTTTGGGGGATTTAAATAAATATTAATTTATTTAAATGTGAGAGAATATTTTAATTAAATAAATATGATTTATTTATTTAATTAATGGTCTGAATTTGGTTAAGTGAATTAAATCAAATAAATTGAATAATTTATTTAATTAATAGGAGAAGAGGGTTAAGATGAATTAATTAAATATATTAATTTAATTAATTATTAATTGATGGTTAAATAATCAAATAAATATTAAATATTCATTTAATTAAGTGGACAGATTTATGTGACTACAAAACCAATGGAATAATGTGAAACAAAGCAATAGGCTTTATAATATTCTATTAAAAACTCTCTATTTCGTGATCACATATGGCTTCCATTGTTATTTTTCTTCTTTCGGTATGATAACTCTTAGATGTTACGTTGCTAACCTGCAAATGACACAAGATTTTGAAGTTCGTGATTATTGAAAAATGGAGAATTGCTCCCAAATTTATAAATTTTTGGAGAAGATTGAATGAGAAGTGGAACTCAAGTGAGATCACATGCTAATTGATAGTTGAACTACTGGTTTGTAGGTAGAATAGAATAGATTGAATAGATAAAAGAGTTAGATGATAGAGAAAAAGCTGACTGGAAAATAGAAAAAGAATGTCTGGAGGAGAATTAAAGAATGATGTAATCAATCAATTAATTGAATTGAATTGAAGATTAAAATAGATTGATTTGTTAAGTGGAGATGGCTGATTAAATGTTTTTTTGAAAAAAGCAAAGTGGAAGATAGAAATAGATATTGGAAAGATAATTGATTTAATTAATCAATTAATTGAATTGATTAATTTAGCATGTGTTGTAAGATTTTTATTTGAAATTCAATTCCATGTTTGCATTCTTTTGAACTTGATTTAGATTTTGAATTTAATCTTTGCATAATATTGAATTTTGATTATTCAATTTTCAATTTTGATTTGCATGGTATTGAACTTGATTTAGAAATTCAATTTGATTTTTGCACATGTACTCGAAATTATCTGAAATTAGAAGAATTTGAATTTGAATTAGAGGAATTAATGTAATTAAATGAAATTAGAATTTAGGGAAATTGAAGGAATAAATTAGTTAATTAAATAATTTAAAGAAACTATTTAATTATTTAGAAATTGAATTTAATCAAATAATTAAGATTATTCAATTAAAGGAATTAAATCACAATTAATTAAATAATAAATATTTAATTAATATTAGTGGGGGGGTTAGATGATTAAATGATGATAGAATAGAAATGAATAATTAGTAAAATGAAGAAATATGAAGACTTAGAAGAATAAGATTAATTAGCTTAATTAAATAATTAAAAATTATTTAATCATTTAATCAGAATCAAACATAAATTTAGTGATCTTATTAGTGGCACAAAATTATCCAAAAGAGAGAAATAATCATGAAAAACTTTTCATTCCAAAATTTCAAGGGTGACCTAGGTAGGCAGACCCAAATAGGAAACTTGAATTTTTCAGTCATTGGGTTGAAACAAGGAGACCATGTATGAAGATCAAGACCATTTAAACCTAGAAACCAAGGGCTTTGATTAAGAATCTTAGAGATATCCTCTTATCAGGAAAAAGAAAAAAGGAAAAACCATTCAACATAGTTGATACCTCCACCTTGTCATGAAGTTTCCAAACCCAAATGATTCATCTTCTAATAGTATCAATATTGGGTCAATTTTCTACATAATCTCCCAATAATTGAACTCTTGAGCCAAGAAGATGATTCAACAAGGATAGAGGTAGGAACATCAATGTAAATTTGTACATCCTCAATATCCATAGGAGAAATGTCCATAATGAAAGTCCTCATAACAGGTTCCACCACACCCTTGTCATTAAGAGTAGGAACAAATGTCAATGGAGAAAAAGAAGCCATAGGAACATTAGGGGTAGGGTCAAGAACAACAACCATCTACTAATAAGCAACAATGACAAGAAGAAAAGGTTGACTCAAGTACAAAACCCAACAAAATAATGACATTAGAACTCTTATTTATCTTCACATGCTTTCGAGAGAAAACCCCCTCCTCAGTAACCTTCCTACCTTAGTCTTCCAACTTGTCAAAAGGAGAAACAATATCCTCAACAAACTTTTATTGAAACCCCTTTCATATTGAGTAGGATAGGAGGGTTTGTGCAAATCTAAAATTTTGTTCTCCATCAAGGAAAAAAAAGTACTAGTAGAAGGGGATAAAATATTTTTCTCATATCCTAAAATTGATCATTACCCATGGTCTCTACCACAAGCACCTCAACCATTTTATTCATCTTTTTATGGGTTTATAAGAGGATGTTCAAGAGGATCTCATCCTCAAATAAAAAGAAGACATGGAAGAAGGAAAATCATTTTCCTCTTCCCACAAAAAGCCAGCCTCACTTCCAACCTCTTCACTAACAAGAAGAGTTTCATGAGAAACAAAAAACTCTTGCAACCCCATTAACAAGGAAGCAGAAAACAAGGTTGCCATAAAAAACCCCATCATCTTCTCCCTCTTTTGATATGCCCTCACTATCATCTACACCTTCGCTTCCATCTCCAACTAGATTTTGCACACCTCTCCTACTCCTACCTCTCTCGCTACTCCAGCCTATTGTATTTCTACCGAGTCCACAAGAAGTTAAGAATGATGATAATATACAAAAAAGTGAATAATTCTCTACAACTTTCACTATAATATAAAATAATAACAAAATATAATTTGGTATTTGCCTTCAAGATCTATCCAAATAAGACTTCTATTTGACATGAAGAGTTGAATACCAAATTCTAGGCATCATATCAAGCATCAATAGTAAACTTCATACAAATTTGTGTTAAGACATGCAAAGTTAGAAATAGATTTTTAGGTCTTCTATTAAGTAATTTAGATAATAAACTATATGCAAATTTAAGTAGCAAATATTACTGTTGTGGTATATTACGATTTGGCATTCACCATTCTACTAAAAAATGAGCCATATGTTCTCTCTCTTTTTTATTTTGAAAAATTGTAGGTCTACTAACTTTGTTGGTGATGATCGAAGTTTAACATATTTCACATGAAACTCCTGTAGAAAATATTTGAACTTCATTCTTGGATAATACAAATGTATCCATAAAATAACTTCCCTCTATTTGTTGGCTATGTCATGCATTTTGCATCTAGACCACTCCAACATCATTTTTTGCAATTTTACAGAGATTGAGAAATTGCATGAATCCTAATTATATATTTGTGATGGTGTAAAATTAGGATTAGGGTTAAATTGAGATAATAAAACCACTAAATGACCTAATTAACCATTACATTTGGAAGGAGAAGGAATCTAATAGATCTATCTTCATAAGACTAAGATCTTGATCAGATTCCATCTCTTTAAGTAGGGTATTTCTACTTCCTAACATTGAATTGATTGTTGATTGATAATTAGGGGAAAATAGGTGATAATTGAAGCATTTAGATAGAAACAATAAGATACAGATGTCTCACAGAGCCACCAACCTAGATCTGGGCAAAATAAATTGTCTAAAATCTACTCTAAAAAATTTGAGCTAAATTTTTGGGATCAAGTAGTATCAATTCACCACGGTCGTCTGAATTTTCCATCGTCAAAAGTTGGATCTATTAGTCTCTATGAACTTTGTTGATACTCCCAAACATAGCTCTATAACTATTCCTACACATAGAGAAAAAGGGAAACATGTTGGGAATATGGGATTGCCTTAGGTCAAACCCCACTTTTGGAATTAACCATTAAATAGAATTGATAAATGTAAACAAAGGACTATAATAAATCTTTTCCTTTTGAGGGAGAGGTTGGATTTAAAAATGTAATGCTAGAAACCACAATGTTACCTTGATGAATTTTTGTTTCTCTTCTCAAAGGATTTTAGGGTTTCATGTTGATTGTGTTCATAAAACATTAATCATGGATGTCACCTTCAAAGCTTGAACTTGACTTCATTTCTACTCCAATCCTTGAGGAAAGATTTATTTCTTGCTCACTTGAATTTTCTAGAGTGTAATTGAGATCTTGAAATCAATTCCTTAGGTTTAAAATGAGAGGGGTAGACCTCCTTTTATAATTGCTGGTAGAAAGACAAAATAATTTTTTGACATAGGCCGACATGGGATCTATGTCCCTGCCCAAATTAGGTGACCATTATGAGGCCCCAAAATGGGCCCTTTTTTAGAGGACCATGGTGCCCAATGCCATGGTCTTCAAAATCGGGGCTCCAAGATCAAGGGGAGACAATGAAGATAGTGAAAAAGTATGTTTGGCAGTTAGTGTGAGAAGATCAGCTTTGCAATTGAGTCTTGGAAGTTGAAACGTCAAAGGGAGGAAAAGTTATAGGTGAGTACAATTTAGGATGCTACAATATTTATGAATATGAAATTATAAAAATTTGTGACACCTAAGCTAGAACATTATTTTTTCTATGTAGTTATTTCTTCTGGGATAAGAAGCTTCTAGAAAGAGATCTACCACCTCCATTGCAAAAATTATTGCATTGAACCAATAGGATTTAGTTAGGTCACTACACATCTGATTATAGGGAAAGTTCCTTTGAGGAGGTGAAAATTGAATGGGGGCCAAGGAGAATGAATGGATTCATCCATCTAATTAATGTTATACATAAGCATATTCAAATAAAATAAGGTTTAACTAAGAGACAATAAAAAAATAGTATTCCCTAAAGTTATACTAGTGCAAAACACCTGTTCGATTTGAGAAAACATGATAGGCAATAATACAAAATATGTATAATAGATGTATCATATGGTGCTTATTCATGGCAAGATTATGCTTAGCCAATTTGGATGTTTTACATGATCATGTCTTACAAGGATCAGATTTATCTATTTGATGAATACTACAAATCAACATGTTAAGACAAGAAAACATTTACAACTTGGAGATAATTATTCTCCAAAATATTTAAAACTAAGTTATAGAAAAAAATTAATCATTTTTTATTTATGTAAGATTTCTCTCACATCCCAAGGTGCTCCTGCATAAAACATCTAGGGTAGGAAAAAATTTGTGAATATAGATTCACAAAATGGAGTCGAGTGGTAGTACCACCCTTTCATATTGCAAGCAATATACAACAAACTCCATTACTAAAATTGGTGTGCCTCTTATTTGTTCTTCTTTCTCCTTTCTCCTTTTCCAGCACCTAACTAGAACAAGTATCCTTCTCTAGCAACACTACTTGGCACTCAACCTCCTGAAATGTGGAATCAATTCCAACATAAACCACCCACCTCCTTTAGGTGTATATCACACTCTCCTTTGATTTTGTGGGATTCAAGCCACCATAGTCCATCCACCTCCACCAAAATACACCTACACTAAAATTTGCAACACCGTACCAATCTTTCTCTACATCCACACATCACTAGAAAAATCCTTTTGAACTAACTCATCCATAACATGAAAATCATCATCATTCTCAAATTTAATAAAATATGAATCACTATTCTTTTCTATTGCAATCTCATCACACTCACATCCATCTTTAGAATAATATTCAATAAAATCCTTAGTTCCATTCGTTGTTGCAACTTCAACCTTTTCTTTAATATGATATGTTACTATTTTAATGCCTTTAGAAAGGCATATTGTTGTTGCAAACTAATCTTCCACATCCAAAACATCATTGGAACAATAACCATGAGATTCATCATCCACATTTTGTAACAAATAATCCAGCTCTCTAACCAGGGAGTCTTCATCTTCACTACTCTCAAACAAGGAAACATTAGAAAACTTCAATGTCACATCCCATTCATCAATTTCAACATTCTCAAATTTTTTTATTGTTATGACAACTCTCTCCATTTATGCATTCATATTTTCATTAAAACATGTATTAATATTTGAATTTACCTTATTACCTTTTGTTGCAACTTTTGTTTCACCTATAATAAGTTTATCCCACTCTTCTTCTAATGCTACAATCCTCATTAACATATCATCTTTCTCTTTCCATTTTCAAGGTATCACAAAGCCTTAACACAAATCTTCAAACCCTCAAGTTTTGCACAGGTAAAATGCCTCACATTCAACAATCTATTTACAAAATCCACTTACAATATTCATAATTATTATTGCAAACTGCTTCCTTCAACAATTTATTTATGACTACAGGAACCTCAGCTCCTCAATTCCTCTAAGTAGTCCTTCTTGCAACTTTCATATTCATGTGCAAGCAAAATATACACACACACTAACCCTTAGGTCCTTGTGCGAATTGCCTCACATTTGATGCTCCTCATGGACACTCATGTAGGGACCCTCCCCTATCTCACCAAAACATGTGCAAATTACTAAATAGATTTGTCTTTAATAAGATTTCTCAAAACCATATGGGTTTAAATACACTAGCAACTCAAAAATGCAAAGGAATAGACATGAAAACTGCAAGACTATGTTCTTGATTTCTATTGAAATACTCTTGAAATTGGAATTATAATGAAAATATTAAATAATATAATGCATAGTAGAACCACAAGCATTACAAATATCCTCAAATTTGATACCAAATCAGTCCACTTGCAAACAAGAACAATCAGAAGAAACTATCTCCTTCCTCTTTGATTTCTACTACAATCTAGCTTCCCTAAAGTATAGCTATTTTGATTCACCATCACATGACCACATGGGAATCAAATAAAAATCTCCAGTCTGATCAATATAAATTAGAAAATAAGCAAGAGGAAACTTTAAGAAATCCATCCCACACTTGAGCTACAACTGCACTCCAATCTTTATCCTTCAACCTACAAAACTCAACCTGCAACTATCAAAATTAATCCTCCCATTGTTGTCTTCAGTTTTCTGAAATGTGATGCCATAAATAACCCCACTGTGGTTACCAGAAACCCTTATTGGGGAACCAAACCAATTCCCTAAAAAATCTCTCCAAAAATCATTCAAATTTTGCATTAAATATTGTCATAATATTGCACAAGCCCACCTCAACTTCCACCAATCAAAATAAACATAAAGTATCACTATGAAATAAAACATTTCCTAAATACCATGTCCAAATAAGGATGCAAACATAAAATAATAAATAAAATACAAAAAGTGTAATTTATGTTGCATACAATGACCTCCACTAACAACCAAATGAACAGGTCAACTATGATAGCTCCATAACTCCACAAGAATCTATTGTAAGACATGAATTTCCAAGTGTCCTTTGGAGTCCCACCTATGAAGACATGCACTTGTAAATAGTAAACATAATATTTTAAGTAATTACTTTACTGTAACCACCACCACCCATAGTCAAACTGGAAGATTCCAAGAATATGTCGTGATGATGTTGTTAACATGTGTCCATCTCCTATGCACGTTGAAAACTTAAGAATTTGCCACATATTTTATGCCTTATTATAAAAATTTATTCTCTAAAACATATAAAACTAAGATATAGGAAAAAAATTAAAATAAATATTATTGGTTGCTGCAAGATTGCTCTCACATGCCAGGATACACCTGCATCAATCAAGAAGAACAACCAAATAAGAAAAAGAAGTAGCCATAGGGGCAACTAAACTCGCAGTAGGGGTTGACTCAAGAATAACACCCAAAGAAAAAAAACATCAAAACTCTTGTTTGTCTTCATGTGCTCCAAAAGGGAAGCCCCCTCCTCAATAGCCTTCCCACCATAGTCTTCCAACTTGTCAGAAGGATGAACATTCTCAACAACCTTGGATTGAAAACCCCTTTCATCTTAAGTAGGATAGGATGGTTTTAGTAGATCTAGAACTTTGTGCTCTATCAAGGTGTTAGTAAATAGATTTTTCTTTTCAGAATAATCAATAATTTGACTCGATTTGGCCCAAGTGTAAAGAAAAACTGTAACTAACAGTTGGAGACACCACTATTAAATTAATAATTTTCCTCTAAATTTTAGAGGTACAACTCCCCCATTTTATGTGATTTAACTTTAGGAGGTATGTTTTTAATTAGAAAGCAATAAAAGAAAACTAACATCTAGGCATCACCATGTTGCAGATGCAGTTGAGATTTAGGATGAAAGGAACAGAGATAAACAACAAACAAATTATCCATACATGCCCCATGAATAATAAACAAGAGAAAGGATAAGTAATTCCTTTTCAGATATATGATTAGTCTAGAACTCAAATATTTCATAATAAACATATGCATAATCTAATAGAACAGGAAAACACCAAAGAAAATTTGCGAAAACTCAAAGGTTAACTTGTAGTCAAAGGGAATACACATAAACATAGATTTTATATATATTTCCTCTTTTCTCTGATGAAAAATAAATAGCTCAAAGACTACCCCACCCTATACAAAGATTATGTCTAAAACAAAAAAATCTAGATTGCTCTCCTTTTGATCAAGCCTCACTCATATGTCAAAGCACGGGGGGTATCAAAAATTTGGACCCCACTACAGTCCATTCAATACATATTTACAAAAATTCCCAATAAGGCGTTTCAGTTGCAACTTCTAGAACTACAGTAATTGCTTCTTCAAGAATTAATTACAAATAATAAATCCATAAAACTGTTTGTATGCTCGATAACTATAACCTTTAATTCATTTAAATAAATTACAACATTGTGTGCATAATCTTTAAAATGACACACTTGAAGTGTGATAGGTGTCATTTTCCCCCTCTGTAGCATACTAAAACTGCATGGTCTCTCTCCTTTCTTCAGAATTGTTTTTGCTAATTTTGTGCACCCAGTATTCCTTGGAGAATTCTCCATCACCTTAGCTTCAAATCAGTTAGGAAAACTTGTCAGGTTTTGACACATATTCTAAACTCTTCACAACATATCCTTGCTACTCCAACTTTTTTCATCTTTGCCTTGAGTACAACTTGGGTGGTAAGGCTCCAACAAGGTTCGGGAACTATGTTGGAGTCCGATGTGAGTTTTGAAACTTCAATTCACCTCCACCTCACAAAAAAAAAAATCACCTTCATTTACATTGATCACCCTTTGTTTGAGATGAAGCGTTGGACTCTAATGAAGTTTTCTAACTTCTTCCATGACCCACCTTTATTTCCAACTTCAATAGATTATTTATGTTGGCAATATGCTAGATTTGGTTAAGTGTTTTCATTGATGTCAACACTGTATCCTATTGGATATGGTTCTTCTATCCCAGTTGGACCTATCCCGGTTGGACTTGGTGTTTATCTTGGTTTTGGCTATGATTCTGATCAAGTATGATCAGATCCCTAGTTTCATTTTTTGATGATTACTCAAGATGGTTATATGCTTGTCATATTCAGTTGGTTCATGATTTGGTGCTCTGGAAGCTATCACTTATGTTCCCAATTGGTATTTCTCGGTACCGGTTAGCTTTATCGGTTAACGATATTTGATGATATGGTTTGATGATTTTGGTCCAGCCTATGGAAATGGTTTCTAACATGTTGAAGGTGTTTCTTGATCATGTCCCAATTGTTTGGTGGCTTTGCATTGGCTAGCGTGCTGATATGGTGGTCCTATTTGGATCCGATTTTATATTATGTGTTATTGGACTAAGGGTTTCTACCAATTGGTGAAACGTGTTGGAGATTGGTCTTAGCATGATTTCCAGCGAATATAATTGTTGGAAATTTTATTTAGGTCCATGCTATGTAATGTAAATTATAATATTGGTCTGGTGATATCATGTAATGTAATTTTTGTAATTATGGGTTTATGGGCTTAGGGTTTAGCCGACCTTATCATAAGGTTGATGATTTGTACTTATAGGTGACATATTCATGTAATATGTCATGTCTAGGATTGACATTTATGTTTGCATTATTAGAGTAAGGTTTATGTACGAACAAGTGATATATCATTCAGTAGAAGGTTTTTGGTGTTGTAGGGCAAACGTCTATGCTTAATCAGAATTGTATCAAGCATTAGGAGATGCTACTTTCACAATTCATTCTTTCTAGATTGTAGTTTGATGTTTTTGTAAGTCAGTGAGACTTCTCTTTTGTGATTAGCAATGAGCTCTAGGCGGTTGGCCTGATTTCAAGTGCAATCCCCATTGTAATTATTTCACATACTGCTATAGAAGTATTATCGGATTATGGGTAGGGTTTCCCATCATGGTTTTTTCCTTTACTGGGTTTTCCACGTCAAAAATATTAGTGTTGTGTATGTTGTGCTTTCATGTTTAATCTTACATTGTGTTGGTTTCTTTGTGCTTCGGTATTAAGGTTTTAATCTACAATAGTTCTGATTTCTGATAGTAAATTGATTCACCCCCCCTCTTAGTTTACTCCCAGTATCAGATCTATCTAACAATTGGTATCAGAGCCTTGTCCTCTCCGCAAAAGTGTATGTTATCCATTTGGTGCAATTGATTATGTGTTGCATTGATGTTTTGTCATTGATGCCAACACTAGTTGTTTGGATGCTTTATCGGCACCTCTCTGGTTCCAGTAGGTTGAGTGGTTTCTGGTTAACTTGGATCCGACATGATCTGGTAGGCTCCAGTATAGTCCGGTGATGGAATCAGCTTATTCATGATACTTATACTCATATTTGGTCAGTTGGTTTTGGTCCGGATATTGGATGCTATCCTGCTTGCTTAGAAGATTGGTTTTTGGTTCCGGCAAAGGTTTCACCACCAGAACTTTTGATGGAGATCTTTGATCAATTACATGAGTAGTGTTGGTGCAACTTCTGGTGGAGTTTCAGGATGTTGTTAGTGATCATGTTCAAGACTTGGCAGATGGAGATCATTGCTATGGCGCATGGACCTATTCTTGGTCCCAGTTGATCTAGGTTATGGATCGACTTTCAAGTAACGTGTGGATAGGACCTACTGATGTATTTTTGGGATGTCTTATGTGTTGAAATTATTTGTTTGGTCTAAGGCCAACATGGTTTCTAATTATGTAATTGGTTTATTATCTAGTGGCCGACCTGATTATTTATGGTCGAGGAGTTTGTATATATAGATGTAAGATCTCATTGTAGATCATCATGGTTGTTGGTTAGAGGTCATGGTCAAGGAATGTAATGCATGAATAATGTAATATCATTCAGACAGAGGAGTTGGTTGATCATTGGAGATCGAATTGGGTTTATGTAAGAGGATTTAGTCCTCTAGTATTGAGCTTAACCGGAACTGTACTCAAGCATAGGAGATGCTAACTTTTGTAGTTCAACACTTCTCTGGATTGTAGTCTGGATTTATATGTAGTCAGTGAGGCTCCTTTTATGATGAGTAGTGTGCTCTAGGTTGTTGGCCTTCCTACAAGTGTCGGCCCCTCAATTGTAATCTGCATACTTACTGCATAAGTATTATCTGACTGTGGGTAGGCTTCCCACCGTGGTTTTTCCCTTTACCGGGTTTTCCACATACAAATCTTGGTGTTATGTAGATGGCTTTTATTCTGTAATTATTGCTTATGATTCATTGGTTTAACTACTATTCTGGTAATAATATTTTGGGTTTTGGTATTAAAGTTTAAATAGCTAATGATTCCAGTAATCTATGACAACTGATTCACCCCCCCCCCCCTCTCAATTGTCTTTTGGTTATCTGAACTGTCTAACAGCTTAACCACTTGAGGAGATCCGATGGCAACTGCATCTAGTTCTACATTCAATCCCTATCGGAAGGAGAGTCCTAGATTTTATGGTACAAATTACAATATATGGAATAAACTAATGAAGATTCATCTAAGATGTCTTGGAGCTGAAGTTTGGGAGATAGTGGAGAAAGGGTATATACCTCATGATCCTAATTTTGGAACACCGATACCTGTTGATGAATAGAAGAGAGATGAAAATGATTTTAGAGAAAAGGAAGCATTGCTAAGTGCCCTATCTAATGAAAATTTATTGAATGTCATAGAGTTGGAGAATGCAAAGCTGAACTGGACAAAGCTTGAAACTCTTTATGAAGGTGACCAAGCAGTAAAGATTGCAAAACTTGAAGGTTTCTGGGTGAGATATGAAACTTTGAAGATAGAAGAAGATGAGAAGATAAGTTCTTTCATGAATAGAGTGAATGAGATTGTCATGGGAATCAAATGTTGCGGTGGATCAGTCAATGAGGATGAGGTTGTGTCAAAGATCCTGAGAGTTATACCTCTGACTTACAAGATGAAGGCTACTGCAATTAATGAACTTCGGACAATGTCAAGTACCCCTGTTACCAGAGATACATTACTTAGGAAATTGACTTCTTTTGAGCTTTAGGAACTTGGAGATTAGAGTGCTACTAAAATAGAGACTGCATTTAAAGCATCTACCTCTGGTAAGCAAAAGATAGATTGGAAGGAGTTATATGTTAAAGATTTGGAAGACATTGAGAGAGAAGACTGAGAACTTGAAGAATTGGAAGCCCCAATTGCGAGAAGAATCCCTAAAGGACCGGCTGGAAGTAAGTATGAAGGAAAAGTACATTTTAAATATTTTTCATGCAATAAGATTGGTCATTTTTCTTTAGATGTCCTAAGAGAGCTGCTAGGAATAAAGAAAGATTTATGAGGAATTATAAGCCTAATCTAGAATATCAGAACAAACTTGGATTTAAAAGGAATAAGGATAAATCATGTTATTATGTTGGTGATGATGATTTTGGTAATATTGATGATGATGATGATGACGAGGAGGATGATGATGATGATGATGATGATGATGATGATGATGATGATGAGCCTATTAGTGGATCCAGTAATGGAAGCCCCAGTAATTGGGTCTTTATTGCTATCAAGGATGATTCTCTGGAACCCATCATTAAAGCAACTCATCCTGAGGAGAAGGCTTTAGTTGTTAAAATTGAAGAAAAGGATGAATGGGTTATAGACAGTGGATGCTCACATCACATGACTGGTGACAAGAGGAAGTTCTTAACTCTGCAAGAATTTGATGGCGGACTAGTTAGATTTGGAGACAACAAGGCATGTAGGATCAAAGGCAAATGAACAATATCCTTGGACAGTAAGACTAATATTGACAATGTTTATTATGTTGAAGGATTGAAGCATAATGTTTTGAGTGTAGGTCAAATGGTGGAAGAGGATTTCATTTGCAATTTGAGGATGGTAAATACAATATTATCAATAGATATGGATTGGATAATGCATCTAGAACTTAGACCAAATGAAACATCTTTCATCTAAACTCTGGTGAGAAAGATTGCTTGATTGCTCAGGTTGAAGAAAGCTAGTTATGGCATAAGAGTATGTGTCATGTAAACTTTGATTGCATAGTCAATATTAGTTCAACACAAGATGTCAGAGATTTTCCCAAGATTGTTAAACCTCACAATCCGATATGTAGAGAATTTCAAATGGGTAAGCAAGTTAGAATATCTTTCAAAAGCATACATGATAGATCTAATGAAATTCTTGATCTTATTCATACTGATTTGTGTGGATCGGCAAGGACTAAAAGTTTTCAAGGTGATAGATATTTTATGCTTCTTATTGATGACTATTCTAGAATTATGTGGGTTGCATTTTTGAAAGCAAAATCTAAAGCTCTTGAGAAATTAAAAATTTTCAAAGCTATGGTTGAGATAGAAACAGGATTGAAGATAAAATGTTTAAGATCAGATCAAGGCAGTGAGTTTACATCTGATGATTTCAACAACTTTTTTGAGAAGTATGGAATCATAAGATAATATTTTGCACCTAGAACCCCACAACAGAATGGAATAGTGGAAAGGAAGAACAAAACTATCTTAGATGTTGCAAGGACAATGATGATGGAAGTCAAATTGCCTAATATATATTAGAGAGAAGTTGTCAATACAGTTGTATACACTTTCAACAGAGTACACATAAAAGGTGATACCGATAAGACTCCTTATTAATTGTGGTTTGGTCATACTCCTACTGTTAGATACTTCAGAATTTTTGGAAGTAAATTTTACATTAGAAGAGATGATGCATTACGAAAATTTGATCCTAGAAGTGATGAAGGTATATACTTGGGTTATTCCATAGAGAGAAAAGCATATAGATGTTATAACAAAAGATTGAATAGGATAATGGAAAGCATAAATGTCAAAGTGGATGAGCAGGATAACAATCATATCAAATCATATGACTGTGGAACAGAAGATAAATTTGTCAGATTAGAACCAACCATGCAAGAATTAGTTCAGAGCATAGATCCTATTGCTCTGGTAACATCAGAAAATTCCACAGTGACTGATGAAGGGCAAAAAGAATTAGAAATTCAAAACATTCAGAAAACACCCAGGTATGTGAAGTTGAATCATTCTGAAGATCAAATCATTGGAGATAAAAGGAAAGGTGTGATTACTAGAAGAAGGTTGTTGTTGAAGAGGTATGTTTAATTTCTCAAACTGAACTGGAATATTTTATTTAAGCAAGTAAGGATGAGAATTGGATGAAAGAAATTGAAGAGGAATTAGATCAGATAGAAAAAAATAAGACTTGGGAATTGGTTCCTACACCTAAAAAAAAGAACAATATTGGAACTAATTGGGTTTTCAGGAATAAGTTAAATGAGGAAGGTCAAGTTGTGAGAAATAAATCTAGACTGGTTTGCAAAGGTTATTCACAGGAAGAAGGAATTGATTATGATGAAACTTATGCTCCGGTTGCAAGAATTGAAGCAATAAGACTATTTCTTGCCTATGTTGCACACAATAACTACAAGGTATATTAGATGGATGTCAAATGTGCATTTCTGAATGAAGATCTTGAAGAGAAAGTCTACATTGAGAAGTCTGATGGATTTTCTTTATCAGAGGACAAGGACATCTCCATCAATTAATTTGCTTCGAAAACTATGTCAGAAGATCATACTAATGTTTATCCTATAGTTTATCTTAATTTATTTATTATAATATTTTCTTTCTATTTATACATTTTTCTGATTGGTTGGTGTACATTTTCCTGGGCTTTTTGCTTTTTTCTTTAAAATAAAAATAGATGACCAATAAAAAATGAGAAGAGAAAAAAATTCAGATAATTTTCAAATGTCTTGGTAAAATTGAAATTTTCATCCCATTAATTCAAAAACAGTTGCCATGGGATATTTTTCTCCTTTTTAACGAATTATTTCTGTTCAGTTTGGAAGCCCATTGCTCCCATCTTGCGAAAGGGGAAAAGATAATAGTCAACGTGGTGAAAATCCTTTTTTCAAGATTATGAAGAGAGAGTGAGAGCAACTACATACCTATAATGTGTTTAAATGCTACTAGTATGTTTCTTAGCATCTATGAGCTCCATTGTTTAATGGTAACAAATTTACAAATTTTTTAATTAAATTATATTTATTTAAAATTAAAAATTATTTTTTATTATTTTATATTTGTATTTTATTTAAATTAACAATTTTTTTTTAATATTTTATATTAAATTTTAAATTATATCATATTTTATTTCTATTGATTTTATATATATAATATTTTATTGATGAATTTATTATATTTTACTTTTTAAAACTAATAATATAGATTATATTGTATGGTCTATGATTTCAATTGTTTATCATATTTGTTAAATAGTTTTAATTTTATAATTAAAATTAAATATATCTATTTTTAATTTAATAATTTATAGTATTGTTATATTTCAAAAATATTATTATATTATTAAATTTTATATTTATATTAATTTTTTTTGTGTTTGAATTTAATTTATTAGTAATGGTAGTAAGTTTACATAAACTAGCATATCAACATGAGAGAGATCAAATCATGATTAAAACTTCTATTCAATTTTTCCATTATTTCACTTAAATAATACACCTTAATAATGGAACGAACCTTTTCACCATGATTACATTATTTTATCAATGTGAATATTTTTTTATTTCTTTTGATGAATAGGCCTTCTTTATTAGATAATAATTTTAAAGTACATATTCACAAAAAAAGGTTGGGGGATACAAGATCACCCCGCGAGAGTCACACGGCAAGAAGCTGGAGACAAAAAGTAAAGCTATTCATCAAAAAATTTCCTTGAGTAGCCAAAGCAATGGTAGTTGGGGGGGGGGGGATCTAGATCATCTTTCTTGCCCCATACATTAGCGGCGCCAGGAGTTGAGTCCGACACAGACCATCCATCTTCTGGGTCTTTTTCTTTTTCTCCTTCCTCCCACCTAGGAGGCAAAATAGCCAAAGCCAGGAGAGGAAACTCGGAGGTGGTGGCAGTAGGCCACCCAGAGCCATCACCGATAGCAGGAGCCAAAGTAACAGGAGCAACAGAAGGCCACCTCGAGGCAGAGTCACAATGCGGAGGAGAAGCTGAGTGACGCCTCCACACGTTATCTCTCCCACTAGAGAAGTGATGAGGACCCTGGGATTGCAAGGTCTGAGAAGGTCGAGCAGAGGAACTTTGGCCACGACGACGGCCATGGGGCGGAGTGCGCTCAATAGAAATAGAATCTGGAGGCACTCTGGCAACTGTACAAGGGGCATTGCACCAATGCTGAAGGAGCTCCTGTAAGTGGCCCACCTAAAGAGCCACTTTATTTGCTTGTACCTGAATCTACATTAAAACATTATTACAAATGCAAGCTTTAGCATAAAGAGAGACATTAATATCCAAAGAGCTGTGAGTAAAAAGAACAACTTTTCTAACTTTCCAAAGAGTAAATAAGATCTCCATTCTAAAAGTATGCCATATCTGGGAAAACTTGAAGAGGATTCTAGGTGAATCTTCCCGAAGAGTTATATGCCAAGAAAAGGGCTCAGGCCGAAAAGGTTGAAAGAAATCATGGATCTAGCTCCAATATTGTTGAGCTCTTCTACAAAACCAAAAAATGTGCATAAAATTTTCTGGGTGTACACAAAAAGGAAACCGGGGATCAGGAATCCCTAAATGCTTAAGTCTAAAACCCAAAGGCAACCCTTGAAAAAGAACACACCAAGCAAAGTGTGCAATCTTGGGTTCAGTGGTGGCATACCAGACAACAAGAAACCCAAGTCTCTAGGATTTCTGAGAAGACAGCAAATGCCACTGCTGATTAAGAATATAGACCATAGGAAAATGGGGTACCAACCAGAGATAACCCATTTTGGGTTTGTAGCTAGTGAAAGGAGTCCAAGGATACCACTTCCAATCCTTCCACCAAGGTCTGACAAACTGAATGTCAAGCTTATGTAACAAATGTGAGGGTAAGGCCGAAAGCAGAAGGTCATAAGTTTGTCGATCAAGTCGAGACAGATGAAACTGGACCTGGAGGTCATCCCATGACCAGAAACTCATAGAAACTCTAGAAAATAGGTCCTTAGGTGATCGAATGCCGCATTTGTGAAAATGCAGAGCAGTAACACCCTGAATTTTGGCCAATAGTAACCCTTGCACCTAAAAAAGAGGTGATCACCAGAGGTTGTGTTGATTCATGGAGATCCCATCACGAAAACCATCACACCCACCGAAGCCAAGGCTTAATAGCTTCCCAAGCACGCCAGATGCTTTTAACAACAAAAGTACCCTGGATCTGAACTGGCTCTTTCATAATGAGAAGGGTTTAAAAACCAATCCCCTTCCAAGTTGGCCTATTGGCAGGAAACCCCGAAGAAATGCAATGCTAAAGAAGGATTTTCCAAGCCTCGTTGCCAGATAAGGCTTTGATGATCCATTTAGCACATAAAGCAAGCCCTTGTTTTTGGATAGAAATAAGGTCGAGCCCTCCGGACTCCTTGGGAAGGCAACAATACTCCCAAGCGACTCTGTGAAAACCTTGATGGTCAGAACTAGAGGCCCAAAGGAAAGCCTGTAGAAGTCTTTCTAACTTCATGTAAGAGGCCTTAGAAGGAGCCCAACATGAAGAGTAATAGACATGAGTGGCAACCAAAACCTTTGAACAAATTTAAAATTTTCTAGCCAGAGAGAGAGGCTTGGTTATCTAATAGGCTAATTTTTTCTCAATCCTGGCTAAAACAACATTCCAAAGATCCATAGACAAAACTTGAAAGGCAAAAGGAATGCCCAAAAAGAAAAAAATTTCTCCATGTTACCTATAACATTGCATCTTGTGCCATTGAATGGTCGAGCTAGAAGCCAAGTAAAAAAAGTCCGGACATTGAAGAGCACCCTGAACATTATCTTCTTCCTCAATGAGAGTGAGAAAGGAGTCATCCACAAAATGGCTATTGACAAGTTGAGAAGGTGACTCAGGTAGGGAGATTCCACGGACATGCCTAATAGAGATGTCGTTAGCAAGTAAGTACCCAAAAACCCTCTACCACAAGAACATATAAAGTAGGAGCCAGAGGACAACCCTGGCGAATGGATCTGAAAAGACCAAAAGCCTCAGACTGACGATCATTGATGGTGATACAGGCCGAGGCATCTCTGAATAACATCTAGATAGACTGAATAAATCTGGGTCCGAAGCCAAGTGCGTTGAGCATAGCCAAAATAAATGTCCACTCAATATGATCATACGCTTTAGCAAAGTCAATCTTAAGGAAGATTGCCCGCTATTTGGAGCTTCGGGCCTAGTCCATCCCTTCCCAAACATCAATAATATTATCTAGAATAAACCTGGACTTGATAAATCCATTCTTCTCCAGATGAACAATCAAGGGTCGAAGATGACGAATCTTGAGAGCCAAGGCTTTGGCAATGATCTTATATGAGACATTGAGAAAGGTAATAGGCCTTCAATTGCAAATGTCCTTCGGATCCCTAACCTTAGGGATAAATTTGATGTTTCCTTGGTTAAGCATCTTTCCCAGGGACTGGGAATGAAAAGCTTCAAGGTAGACCTTATGTAGGTTAGGAACAACACAAGGCCAAAGGGCTTTGTAGAACTTGCAAGGGAAACCATCACACCCAGGGGCTTTATCATCTGCCATAGAAAAAATGGCTTCCTTGAGATCATCAATGGTCAATAAGAGAACACAAAAGGTCTGCTGAGACTTGGAAATCCTTTTGGGAACAATAGTTAAGCAATCTTGCAAAGCTTGGGCTTTGGCCAGAGAGTTTCACTACGCTGTGAACACCTTCTCATAATGATAGACAAAAGATTGCAAAATATCAGGCAACTCGGTGATAACAACATACCCCTCTTTGATTTTCTTAATTCCTAGAGAGGTATGACGAGCACACAAAGCGAGGTAAAATTATTTGGAGAGGTATCACCAACCTTGAGCCAATGTAACCTGGCTTTGATTTGAGCTCCTCTGGCAGAGTAATTATTTGCAACTTGTTTCTGATGATGGAGCTAGGCTAATCAAAGTTGCAGGTTAGAATCAAAAGGATTCAAATCCAGAGCTTCTGTGGCAGCACGAAGATCTTTGGTGGTTGTATCATACGAGCGCTTGTGGTACAAGGAAAGTTGTCTACCATAAATGCATAGAAACCTCGCAGAGTGGGTAATAGCATCATTCCACCATACAATCCAACCAGTGTGATGATGAGGCCTTGGTTCCAAATTCCAGACCCTTTGAATGTGGGCCATCATGGCCTGATGATGCAAGAGAGATGTGTTGAGGTAAAACTACGTCTTGCAAGGATGCGACCTAGCTGACTGCCATTCAATGATAAACTTTATGGGGAAGTGATTGGACAATGTCACATCAACAAGAGGAGTGCCGAGCAGATCTTGATCTTCAGAAAAAGAAAAAAAATTCTATGTAGTTATCGTAGCACGATCAAGCCTTTTAAATATTTTGTCTGAACCAGCTCTGAAATTAGACCAAGTGTGCCAGACCCCACCTAGGTGGCAATAGTTGGTGTTGGGGTTGAAAAGTCCCAACTTATTACGCATGTAGTACCAGGCTTCCCTCTCGCCAACTATCCATCGAAAAGGCAAAATTTCGTCCTTATCAATTGCCACCTCAACCATATTGAAGTCACCACACATGACTCAAGTTGCAAGTGGTCGATTGCCAACAATCCAACACCATAAGTGTGATCTATCAACCACATCATTGGGAGCATAAACATTAATAATCCCAATAGAATGATTATTGATTGACAACAAAACCCATACAACATGCTGCATGGGATCAAAATTGTGAGAAATAACCGCAGAAAGCCAATGAGGTGAAAGGAGAGTAGCAACTCCATCTCGACCAGCCTCATGCTAGGAAGCAAAAACAAGGCTATCTGGTCAAATATCACGACATGCAACAATAAGCATGAAACCAACAATTCTAACTTCCTGAAGGTAGAGAACATCCAGGCCTAAAAACGTTCATGAACATCTCTAACATAATACTTTCTGGTGAGGTCTGTGAGACCTCGAACATTTCATGAGATGTAATTCATGAAAAATATTGCATGTCATCCTCATCCCCAAGAGAGGAGAAGCTATTGCACAAAAAAATGAATTGAGACTGGGAAGAGAGTCCCCATCGAAAATAACTCTTCTTTTTTTTGAAGCACCATCCACTATCTCAGCATGCCCAAAAGGGCTGCGAGAGCGGCACAGAGAGTGTGGAGCAGAAATCGCAGACACAGCCTGAGGAGTGCGAACCCAAGGGGGTCGAGCGACACCCTCAGAAGAATCCTTCCCTTGTTGGCCAGGGTTTGAAACCGAAGCTGACGACATAGAGACCACCTAGGCAGATAGTGCCTGCGTAGGAGGCTCTGTTGTCGGTTGAGAACTTGACCGAACGGGTGGCTTTTGGGCATAAGCCACATAGTTTTTGGCTTTGCGAACTACAGTGGTCCATTCATCCTTCTTAGCTCCCTCCACAGATCGAGAGTCGGTCTCCTTAACAGGGGGTTTTATTTTCAGTATAGCCGAGGGACAATTCCTGATTTTGTGTTCTGCCGATTGGCACCTCGACCAGCCTCATGCTGGGAAGCAAAAACAAGGCTATCCGGTCAAATATCATGACTTGCAGCAGTAAGCATGAAACCAAAAATTCTAACTTCCTGAAGGCAGAGAACATCTAGGCAGAAAACACGTTGACTAACATCTCTAACATAATACTTTCTGGTGAGGTCTATGAGACCTCGAACATTTCATGAGATGTAATTCATGAAAAATATTGCATGTCATCCTCATCCCCAAGAGAGGAGAATCTATTGCGCAAAAAACTAAACTGAGACTGAGAAGAGAGTCCCCACCAGAAATAACTCTTCTTTTTTCTGAACCACCATCCGCTATCTCAGCATGCCCAGAAGGGTTGTGAGAGCGACATAGAGAGTGTGGAGCAGAAATCACAGACGTAGCTTGAGGAGTGTGAACCCAAGGGGGTCAAGTGACGCCCTCAGAAGAATCCTTCCCTTGTTGGCCAGGGTTTGAAACCAAAGCCGACGACATAGAGACCACCTGGGTAGACAGTGCCTGCGTAGGGGCTCTGTCGTCGATTGAGAACTTGATCCAACGGGTGGATTTAGGGTAGAAGGCACATAGTTTTTTCCTTTGCGAACTACAATGGTCCATTCATCCTTCTTAGCTCCCTCCACAAGTCAAGAGCTGGTCTCCTTAACAGGGGGTTTTATTTTTGGTATAGCCGAGGGACAATCCCTGATTTTGTGTTCTGTCGACTGGCACCAATAGCAAGTGTTGGGAAGGTTCAAATAAAGCACCTTCTGGGTGAAGGTATTTCCATCCACTTGAATACCAATAGTTTCTTTTAGGTCGCGGGAAAGGTTGACCTCAACGCAGACCCTCTTTTGAGGGCGAGCATTTAAAAACCGGTCTGGTTCAAGACAAATAACTTTGCCAACAGACTGAGAAATAGTTTGCATGAAAGGCCAACAAGGAAAAGGAAGACCAGGGAACTCAACCCAGATCGGGACTTGCAACTTTTTGTCATCTGAGACAGAAAACTCTCGAGACCAATGTTGGAAAACCAGAAGGGAAGACGGAATGGTCCATGGCCCATGAGAGAGGATAGCCTCAACATGGGAAGGGCTCGAGAAGTGAACCAAAAAGAATCCCTTTGTGAGGCTTTGTACGCCATCAAGCCGGATCCATGAGGAGACCAGGCTTTGGTGACCCAGTCATGAAGCATGCTTTCAGGAGGGATCCTACCCACAAAATAACCTATCAAAGTGCATTTTTCAAGCCACTCACAGACATTATCAAAATCTTAAATAGGAAGCACAACATCAGGCGAGAACATACCTCATGAAACACTTTCAGAACAAATTTGCGAGGGCACTTATTCTGAGGTGCCATGAGGGTCTATCGCAGAAACTCCAGCACTAGCATTAGTTGTTGGGCTAAAGTTGGCCGAAGCCATAATAAACTCTAGAATCCCATAGTAAATGCGGTCTGAAAAAAGTAGTACACAACCTCAAACCCTAGCAGAGCTCATTCCTCAAACTTTGGGAGTGGTATCAATGTGAATATTTTAATATAACAACTTCTATAAAATTACATTGTATAGTATTTTAAAATTAGAAATCATTTTTGAATTAAATGATTGACTATAGAAAAAATCAGCGCCTTACAATTACTTGAAAAGTTAAAACCTATTTGATTTTAACTCAATTATAATCTCATAATATTTGAATACAATAATCAAATTAAAATCTAATACCTTATAAACAAACTCTCTCTTTTATGTCAATGCTTCACTTCACCACTTAACTATTACTCATTATATAATTTTGGAATGTGCCTCTCACAAAATTTAACATTTTTTCTTAGATATTAATGCACTAAAGGAGGCTTGGTGAATTGTCATTCAAGGCCTCTATAAAAGGATGCCATCTCCATTTATGTACTTATTTGGATCTACACACGATGTTTCTTCTTAACCACTAATAGAACTTAAATCATCTTTTTCATTGGTAACAAAAAATAATCAAAATTGGAGGCACCCTCACTATCTCCATAATAGGCTCTCTTTGTATTATCATATCCTACATAGATAAACACAAAAGCATAATTGGTAACAAACACTAGTAAAAAATCTTCACAACACATGCATTGATAGGTATGTAAATATGCTATACCATATCAAGACTCAAGTTCAAGAGGACCTTGTTATATGCACTATTATAATTTGCATACACAATTGATGTGTTGGGATGTGACTGAGCTTGTTTGTTCACTCTTGGAATGCATCCAAGTTGATCTCGATCTTCAATGGAGCCTAAAGACATTGCTATTGGTAGGCAACCTATGAGAATATTTTTTTGTTCTAATTATATGTAGCTCCTCCTTCAAT